>NW_007074664.1:419759-515736 GCF_000164805.1 Carlito syrichta | reverse complement strand
GTCTGGGTGACAGAGTGAGACTCCAACTCAAAAAAAAAAAAACAACAACAAAAACAAACAAACAAACGAAAACCCAAAATGGGAAGAATGACCAGCTCAAAGAGTTGATGTGGGTTTTGGATGGAATAAGGGTCACAGGAAATGCTCTGGGGATGTGAGGGATGATTCTGGGGAGATACCAGGTCAGCCACCTCCCTTGGTGAGCATGGGAAGGGTGAGCATTGCCCGATACTCCAGGCAGGCATGCCTCTGTCTGGTTACAGAACAAAATAAAACCCCATCTGAAGGGTGACGCCAACACCAGTGTGCCCGTCTCACATGGCCTACCCAGGAGGCCAAGTAGCATAGTGGGAAGACACAGGACTGAGGTTGGGTCTCAATTCCTGATTGGGTGGCCTTGGTACATCGGCTGTTTTCCCCGGGCTTCAGCTGAGGGGGTGGAGATCCATTGTTGGAGCCTTGAAAAACCCCAGCTCTGTGGCTCTCGGGTTCTCCTGCAGGGGACAGAGGTGTCTCAGATGTGGCTCTGTTCACCCCACGCCCAGCACCCAGCCACTCTCCTGACATCTGATTCTATGTCCTAAGACTCCATTAAAAATAGGTTCATGCTCCAAGTAAGAGGAGCTTAACAATGGCTGCTGTCACCAGTGGTCTCTTGCGTTACTTGGAGGTGGTAAGGACTCATTCTGCTTCTGGCAGCCTCATTCTCAAAGGCATCAGATGGGTCTCCCCGCCATGGTCCCCTGCTGCTTGGTAAGAGTCAGGCCTTTGCTGGGTGATCAAGGCTGCCCCCTCCAGCTCACTCCCACTTTCCTCCCACACTTTGGTGTTCCAGTTATTTTAAAAAATTGTATATTTGGGTGGTCCATGTGCACTTTGAGTGCTTGGATGTATTGTGAGGTGGTAAAGTCTGGACTCTTAATGTCCCTGTCACCCAAACAGCAAACATTGTACCCTACAAGGAATTTCTCACCCCTTACCCTCCTCCAAGCCGTCTTCCTTTTGTAGTTTCAATGTCTATTATTCCACTCTCTAGGTCCATGGGTATGCGTGCTTTAGCCCCCACTTATAAGTGAGAAGTGGTGGTGTTTGACTTTGTTTCTGAGTTATTTCACTTAAGGTCACAGCCTCCAGTTCCACCCATGTTGCTGTAAGAAGCGTGATTTCATTCTTTTTCGTGGCTATGTAGTATTCCATGGTGTCTATGTACCACGTTTTCTTGATCTGATCATCTGTTGATGGACACCTCGGTGGGTTCCATGTTTTTGCTACTGTGGATAGTGCTGGGGGGATTGTGTGAGAGTAGGTGTCCTTTTGGTAGAAGAATGTCCTTTCTTCTGAGTAGATGCCTAGGAGTGGGGCTGCCGGCTGGGATGGCAGCTCTGTGTTAAGCTCGCTGGCTGCTCCAGCTGTTAAGCTCCAGGCCACGCCAGGACTATTTTTGATGTGGTCCAGCAGTTCCTCTGGCTCTTGCCATGCACCCCACCCCAAAGGCTGTTCCTCTGCTTCTCCATGGAGAACGCTCCAGGCCATGCTTCCAGGTCCTCTCACGCCAGAAGCTTTCTGCTCCGAACGCTCCAGGCAGGGCTAGGCAACGAGTCATGCATTCTGATGTTTATGGGATGCTTGCAATGTGCTGGAGATGAAGAGGAAACAAAGAAAGATGTGCTCTCTTATTTCACGGAGCTTATGGTCCTGTTGGGAAGAGAAGGACAGCAATCAAATGCAGACACAATTGGGCATATATTTAGGAAGTTTAAATGAGTGCCCCTAGTGAAATAGGCTCTAGCAGAATGCTGAAAAAGAATCTGACAAAATTGGTGTATTCGGAAAGGCTTCCCTTAAGAAGTGATGTTAAAACACCAGCACCAGTTAGGTAGGGGAGAAGGGAGAAGGGAAAAACAGCATGTGTAAAGGCCCTGTGGCAGGACCAACATTGGCCCATAGTGACTGTACATCCCAATCTGCCCCAAACAGTCCCAGTCATCCTGGCTTGTGTATTAATAGCAGCCTCATCTCTCCCTCCAAAGTGGTCTGGTTTAGAAGATAAATTATAGGGTTGACTAGTTGAATAAGAAAAGCTAGGATGCCAAGTGTAGAGAGAGAAAGGGTCAAAGCTGGAGAGACTGGCAGGGACTGGACCATGTGGGCCTTGGTGACTGGGCTTGTTCTCTGTCCTAAGAATGATAAAAATCTTGGAAGCTTTTCAGGCTGGGTGTGCCAGGGTGTGCCCTGCTTTCCAAAAAGACCTCTCCCTTCTTTGTTCCTTCAACGTTTTGTGGTCCCTCCTCTCCTGAGGACCCTCCCTGCATACTATGGGCTGTGGCGTCCACACCTCTTCTTCCTGGGACAGCAGGAACCTCTCCTGGACCCTGCTCTGTGTCCCTTTCCTTCCTGCTTGCCGGACACTGCTGCCAGAGCAATCTTGGAAGACATGGCAGAACCTCTATAAGCTTTGGTGGGGCAGAATTTTACTCCCTACTTCCTGAACAAAGATGGAGTCCCATTGGGTAGTTTATGTTTGAGCCATTAGAAATGTCTGGGAAATATTCAAAGCAAAAATATTAGTGACTGTGTACTGAGCTCACAGCTTATGTGAGGCCCTGCATACTTTACACACACAGTTTAATTTAGTCATGACAACGTCCACTTTATAGGTAAGGAAACAAAGACTCAGAGAGGCAAAGTGACTTGCCTAAGGCCACACAGCTAAAGGGCAGAGGAACCGGGATTCGATCCCAGGAAAGTCCGACTCCAAAGCCAGAACTCATAAAGCAACTCTCAACCTCTCTTCATCTGGCAGAGCAGTGAGGGTCTTCCCACCCCCTGGGTCCAGGGTTGAGGCTGGCCACTGCCCCTGTTAGACAGGGCTTCGGCAGAGCAGATGCCAGAGTAGGGGAGGCAGGCGGGAAAGATGGGGGCGTCCCCCACTCGCAGTCACAGCCCTGGTCCCTCCTCTCCATCAAGGGCCCGTCTCAGGCAGGGGGCGGTGGTATTTCTCTCACCCACCTGCAGTTTGGCAGGTTCCTCAAAGAGGAATGCTCTTAGATTCATTTAAAAGTCTAAGCAGAGCCAGCACAAATTATTAATGTTTGAAATATTTATAAAGTCTCTTGTTTGCCATGGCATATGGGGTGATAGACCACAAACAAAAGAGAACGCGGATGCACAGTGCTTGGAGAGAGACAGAGAGGGGAGGCAGGGCCCGTTGGCCTTGTGTCCAGGGCTGTGGCAGGGGGTGGAGTGGGGGGGAAGGCTCGTTCTGCGCATGCTCAGCTGACTTCCTTCCTGAGGCTTTCTCCTCCTCTCCACCCTTAAGATGATCCCCCAGACAGGTTGACCGAGGGTGTCAATATCAAAGACTGATGCCATCAGGGCGAGATGGGGGAAGCATATATGGGAACTCTGTTTTAAAAACTTTTCTGGAGGCCAGGCACGGTGGTTCACGCCTCTAATCCCAGCATTCTGAGAGGCTGAAGTGAGAGGATCACTTGAGTTGAGGAGTTTGAGATCAGCCTGGACAAAATAGTGAGACATTGTCTTTGCTTAAAAAAAAAAAAAAAAAAAAAAGCCAGACGTGGTGGCACATGCTTGTAGTCCCAGCTACTTGGGAGGCTGAGGCAAAAGGATCACCTGAGTCCAGGAGGTGGAGGGTACTCCAGCCTGACCACAGAGTGAGACTCCGACTCTGAGAGTCTAAAATGATTTCAAAATGAAAAAGTGAAAAAATATTACACAATGTAAACTTATACTGTGTTCAAGCTGAAAAAAAATTATGCTTTTCTCACTTGACAGATGGAAAAACCCAAGTCCCCCTGCCACCCAGTGAGTCAAGGTTATCTGATTCCCAGCCCAGATCCCCCTTTTTGATGACCTTTCACCACTTCCATGCACAGACCAAGAAATTGAGGTGTGTGGGATCTGATTTGGGAATGACATGCCTTGGATTTATTTATTTACATGTGTCTGTCTGTCCATACATATGCATTCATTCACTTATTCATTCATTCACTCACTCAACAAATACTACACCATGTGCAGGAGCGAGGAAGAGAACAAGAAACATGGCCCTGCCTTCACTGATCTACTCAAAGATATGGTTTCCATTAAGTCTTGCTGCCAGTTGATCCTACCGGAAGCTCTGGAGTTTGATTAGACCATAGAGGTGTCTCGCCTTGGAGCTAAGAGCCGGGTCTTTGTATCCTTGTGTCGGTGATCTACTGGTGAGGTGACCCCTGGGAAGAGAGATAGTCCTCCCAGGTATTTCCAGATGGGGTGGCCTTTGCTAGCTCAGGGTAGCTCTAAGCTGTGCAGTGCAGCCATGAGTGTTAGCAGCCGACGTTCACTGCAGCAGGGGGCTGGATGCATTGGCCTCTCAGAGGGGACCTCAGGGGTGCACCAGCAGTGTCCACCACCTGAGGACCTGGAGCTTTGTCCTCTTGGGAAAATGGGGTGGTCATCTAGAATTCACGCTTCCGTGGGACCTCCCCTTGAGGATGGGAAGCTGGGTTACTCACCCGCTGACTCCTGGCAGGAATTACTGAAGACGACTCCCCAGGGAGCTTAATTCGCAGCCCGAATGAGCACAGCCCCTGGATGCAGCCATGCAGAGCTCCCAGGTCATGGGAACCACGCACCGATGGGAAGGCTGCTGTTGGGCAGATGTGTCCAGAAGTGGGAAGCATCAAGGAGATGTGGGTGTGTGGGATGCTGAGACCATTTTCTCCAAGTGGCCTGGGCTAACCAGGCCCACCTCAGGTAGTGTGGCATGGAAGGGGCTGGGGGCAGCTTGGAGTGCCAGGTGGGCTGGGGTCCCGGAGCAAGGATGTCGCAGACGGTGGATGGTTGGAGTCACCAACTACGACTTCCTGTTGAAGATGTGTGGGCGTGGGGGTTAGGTGCTGTCAGAATGCATGCCTGGGACGGGGTGGGGAGCGGGGAGTGGGGAGTGGTGTGGGCAGAGATGCTGGGACATCACACGGGCTAGGGTATGGCTGGCCTGGGACCCCGCCTGGCTTCTGATCATTCCTTCATTTCTGCATTTATTCTACAGATATTTCCCAAGTGACTGCAGTGCGCCAAGCATTGTGCCAGGCACGGGGCATTGGATGGATGAACAAACAGACAAGGTCCCTGCCCCCTTGGCGCTTCTATTCTGTGTGGGTATGTGTGTATGAGTGGGTGGGGACAAGTTAATAAATACGCAGGATCATCCCGTCACATTCAGCAAAGGGAACCCAACAGGGGCTGATGCTGAGGGGTACTTTCAGCAGGCATTCATAGAGAGATCTGATCAGCCCCACTTTACAGAGGAGAAAAATGATGCTGTGAACGGCCAAGGAACTTACCCAAGAACTCTCGGTAGTGAGTGGTGCCTCGTGTAGATCCCAAGTCTGTCTCCCCAGAATGACTTCTACTCCTCGGCTCCAGGTGGGTTCCTGAGGCTACACGTGTCAGGACCACGCTTTCTTCTTTCCTGTCAGTCCTTTTGTGATTTGGAGAGCATGACCCTGGCCCTCCTGCATCCCCACCCTAGACTCTCCTGGGCATGAACTGGAATGAGCCGTGACTCATGGCTTTGGGGCCAGCATCACACTGGCAGCTGGCCGGGTTCAGGAGAATATGGTGGCTCTGAGGGCCGGAAGACTCGTCCCAGCACACCACTTGTTCACTGTGGAATATCTGGCAAATGACCTCATCCTCTAAACCTCAGTTTCCTCCTCCTTCGCATGCCGATAGTTCCTATTACTGTGAGGATGGAAGGAGCTGACACTTGTGTAAGACTTGGCACAGTGCCCCGTGCAGAGTAAACACATCAAGCTCAGTAGGGGGTTGCTGCTCCCCCCTGATATTCTGATCACCTGTCTGGGTCCAACAGGCAAGGGGAAAGCGGATACTCTGAGCCCTGGTCTTCAGGACCCTCTGCCCACCAAGTGACCCTGAACCAGCGCCAGGGGTGGAGAGGAGACGATTTTCTGACTCTGGGTCGGCACTGCCAAAGCCAATTAGAGGAGTCAGACGGGCGGCAGCCCCCAGCACCCAAGCAAACTGCCGAGGCAGCCAGCGGAGGGGCCAGCCCGCTCTGACCTCAAACCCAAATGCTTCTGCCCACATCTGCAGCTAAATAAACCAAGTAAATCATGCTGGCAGATAGATAATTAAATAATTATCAGGCACTTAATAACAAGGAGTGGGTGTTCTGCATTACCATATTAGACAGTGTCTTTGAGGACTAATTGTTGCATTACATCAGAGTTACTCATTCATTATTCTTGTCATTTCGGGTGATAATTTGCACTTTAGGAGACAGCGACAATTTTAGCAGGCAATTAGAGACGTGTCAGGCCTGGCCCCGTGAGTTACTGTCACAATTATTGCCTTTTTTCCAGGGTCCTCATTTGCAGCCATGTATTTAAGGGGATTTGGGTAATTCCAGGCCTGGGCAAAACAACCAACCCACAGGCTAGGTGCAGGGTGGGGCCGCAGCCGCCGCCACACCAGGGGCAAGGAAGGGATGGATGGCTCCCAGGAACCGAGGTGCGACTCGGGCAGCAGGCGGAGCTGAGCCAGGCTTTCTCCTGGGATGCAGAGCCACATCCAGTCCCTGAAAGCGAGGGCGCACCTTCCCAAGTCGTTCATGAGGTTGCCTGTCCTCTTCTGGCTCCTTGTCGCCCACTCAACCCAGCTTGTTGTCACCGCTCGCCTGAACCTTTGCCATGAATTCTTCAGAGTCTCAGGAAGGCAGAGGGGGGAGAGAAAGAGGGAGAGGAAGGAGGAGGGAAGAGAAGAAGGGAAGGGAGAGAGGAGAAGAAGGAAGACATATTCATCATCTTCTTTATTTTCTTCCTTTGATGAAGCTTTGCAATCTCGGGGTCATGGGGATTATCCCTCCCAGGGGTTCAGTGATTCCCAGGGTTGGCAAACCCATTGCCTTCAGAGCAAGCCTTGGACACACAAACCAACAAATCCTCTTTTACCAGGCTCTTGCCATCCAGGATTCCATGCACTTGCCCCAAATATCCCCAGGGCCAACTAGAGTCCTCTGAAATTACTTGAACTAACCAACACTAAGTCTGCATACCCAGACTCACCTGTTCCTTCCAGCAAAAGCCACGTGAAGGGCTCTGGCCCATACTCTCCCCTGGCTCCTTCTGCCTCCTGAAAGATCCTGGCACCCTCCCCCATGAACCTGTGTGGCATGGCGTGTCTCCTCCTCTCAGGACCTATGAGTAATAAACTACCTTTTAATGGCAGTTGGCTCCTGCTCTGTTAGGCTTTACCATACTTGAACAAAAGCAAAATCCTGGGTATATTTTAAAACAACTATAGTAAAAAATACAGGAAACAAGAGAATAGAGGAAGGAAGAGAAAAAGGAGAAAAGAAATAAAGAGAGGAAGGGGGATGGAAATACACAAGGAAGAAGGAAATGGAAGAAGGAAGAAGAGTTTGAAAGAAGGGAGAGAAGGTTGAAGAAAATAAAGACAGAGGGAGAAAGGGATGAGAGAAAGGAAAATCAACATGGAAGGGAAGGAAAGGGGGAGAAGTGGGGGGAAAGGGGGAAGAACGCAGGATGGGAGATTTCATGTGAACGTTCTGTGGAAGCCAACATTTTTTTCTGTGGCCAGGAGTGTTTACTTTTTAGTGAAGTCTAATGTCTGAGCTCATAGAGACACGGCTTGACCCGAGACAACTTGAGAACAGACATCATGAATCAGTGACTTGGAAATGGGCACTCAGAAAACAGTTTTGACTGGTTACATAGTAGGAATCAGGGAAAATAAAGTGCTATTAAACACAATCGCAAAACTCCACATCAAGCGAGGGGCCGATGTCAGCCTCAAAGCAGTGGTGTACGACTCAGCTCTGTCCTCAGCAATTAGACAGGGAGAGGTTACAACAGTGGGACCAGACCCTTCTTTCCCTTGGTGTAGACTTGGGAAGGGTGACCAGAGATCCAGGAGAGAGGGAAGCTGCAGAGCCCAGGAACTGTAGAGGCAGTGAGATGCAGCGTATAAGAACGTGGGTCTGGAGTCTCAGTCCCGCCACTTGTTAGGCTGTGTGACCTTGGGCAAGTCGCCCTTCTGAAATCTTAATTTTCTCACCTCAGAGTTGATGTGGTAGCAGTTGTTGCTGAGCTTTACTGAAATTGAGTCTATACAGAATTATGGGCTGGGCACAGTGGTTCATGCCTGTAATCCCAGTGCTTTGAAAGGCTGAGGCTGGATGATTACTTGAGTCCAGGAGTTCAAAACCAGCCTGGGAAACATAGTGAAGCCTCATCTCTATAAAAAATATAAAACTTAGCTGGGCATGGTGATGTGCACCAGTAGTCCAAGCTACTCTAGAGGTGGAGGTGGGAGGACTGCCTGAGCAATTATCATGCCACTGCATTCCAGCCTGGGTGACACAGCAAGATCCCATCTCTGAAAAATAAAAAATAAAAAAATGAAATTGACTGGGAGCAATGCATTTTAAAGACATATAAATGTATTTAAAACATATATATCTGCATATGTAATGCACACCCAATGCACACACATATGCATAAGCTAAATGGAGTTAATTAAGTTAAAACCACAGTAAATCTGACAGACTCAGATTAACACGATGGTCAAAACCATGGGAAATATAGTATTTTGAAAAAGAATAAATCCAGCCAATTACAGATTTATGTTGACACCAGCACAGTTACCACAGTTTTACAATAATCGTTGATCAATCAACGTTTTATGACAAAACTATAATTTTCACATGTTTCACCCTCACCTAAAAGTTTCCTCGTTTGCTTAATTCCCAGAATGTGATTCCATAAATCTCCCTCTCTGAGATATTAAGTAGATAATAAGAATGCCATGTAAGATTTGCTTATGGTTTAAACCACAGTTGCAAATGATTTATAATTAGGGCCAAATCTAAGACAAAACATTATTAAAGTCAAAACCTGCTGTAAATTGGCCTGGTCGACTTGGGCATTTAGCAATTTATCGGGGTTTAGTGACAGTATTTCCTCCAGTGATTTCCAAGGGTTCAGCCGACACCGAGGGGAGATATTTATGATTAAAAAGAGGTTATGGAAATACTGGGGTATCCCTGGTGGCATCAGCCAAGGGGACTGATGGGACTGATGCCATCAGCAGAGGCAAAACCCTCAGGATGGGCTCTTCCAGGCATGGCAACCCGTAGGGGCCTTCTCTCTGGGCTGACCTCTTTGGAGTTTTCAGTTGATGAGGTTATTTGGAATAAGTCAACCACCAGTGTGTTCTCTAGGCAACATGTGTGTATTGAGCACCTACTATGTGCGGGCTGCTGGGGGTACAGTGGTGGACAAGTGAGGCGAGGACAAGAGCACACTCTGCTCTTACAGAGTGTGGTGAGGAAGAGACAGAAGAGACCGCTTCTCCCACAGGTCAGAGGCGGGAAGGGGATGTGTGGGAAGGTGGGGAGGAGACAGACAATGAGTGAGAGGCAGGCTGGGGGGAAGGGGAGGGATGTCTGGCCGGTGGGGGCTTGGGGAGGATGGTAGAGTTCATTTAAAATAGGAAGATCTGGACGCTGGAGACTCAGAAGGGGGAGGGTGGGGAGGGGGGGAGGAAAAATCACCTATGGGTACAATGTGCACTACTGGAGGTGACCGGTACACTTAAAGCCCGGACTTCTTCACCACCATACAAGGCGTCCATGTCACCAAAAACCATGTGCACCCCTAAAGCTATTGAAATAAAAAAGAAGTAAAATAGGGTGTTCAGAAAGGCTCCCCGGAGAAGGTGGTGCTTCCTCAGTGTCATGGGTGGAGGAGTGGACCACGAGTTGTCCAAGGATAGAGCAACCAAGGAGGAGAGACCAGGAAACTCAGAGGCCATGAGAAGAGAAGGTCCCCAGCATGTGTGAGTAACAGGGAAGGGCCTGGTGGGGGCTGAGTGGGCGAGGGGAGGAGCAGACAGGGAGTCAGGCCCAGGTGTGGGGCCAAGGCTGCCGCTTTCCCGGTGATGGAGTGGCCGTGGGTGAGTGTGGAGCAGGGTGATGACGACACCTTGAGAGGGAAATTTCCAAAACAGTTGTTCTGGATTCTGTCTGGAGACTCGATTACAGGGGCAGAAGAGAGATGGGGGGAGGGGGCTTTCCTGTCATCTGGGTGGGAGAGGAAGGCGCCTGGGGTCGAGGGGCAGGAGGGCCAGAGAGGGGTGTGCTTGAACTTATTTTAGCACCGGGGTGCCCAGGACTTGCTGATGGACTGGACGCTGGGTGCCCTAAGGAGTGAGGAGTGAAGGTCTGAGTGGGGTTTCAGGCCTGAGCACCTGTGTGATGGGCGGGGCCAGTTCCTGGAATGGGGCGTGGCACCAGGTTGGAGAGAGCACAGCAGGGGATCTAGGTTTGAGGATGGGTGCGTGAAGTTTGAGGCATAGTGAGTGTCCTGACTGAGACGTTGAGGAGACAGCTGAATGGGGCGACTGATGTTCAGAAGAGAGGTCAGGATGGGAGGAGACGTTCTGAAGACATCAGCCTAAAGATGGTTTTTAAGGAAGCGAGGACAGGTAAGTGTAAGGGGAAGTCTGTGGTTGAATCCTGAAGGCTACAGACTTAGATGTGGGAGGACAGGAGAAGCACCCTGGAGCAGATGACCCGGGGGGAACATAAGCCCAGAGAGAGAAGCCATCAGTGCATCAAACGCTGTCCAGAAGTCAAAAGAGAGGAACGGTGGAGTCTGATCCTTGGCTTTGGAAACAAGGTGGTCATCGGCAACCTGGGCGTCAAGAGTTCTGAATGCTTGGACCACACTCTGACATTCCATCATCAACCTGCCTGAGAGACATTCCAAGGATCAATGGTACCCAAATTGCTTAATTTCCTGGAGACATGTTTGTGAGAAACAGCCTCTGTCATATCACAGCTGCCTTGGCCTGAGCACCCATGGGAGGTATTGCTCCCAGGGGAATACCAAGGAGTGCTGCTTCTTTTGAGCAACTTCTATCTTTAAACATCTAGATTCCTCTTCCCTTTTTGCTTTGGCCACCAGTTGCTTAGCAACTGCAGAGGGACAGCGTTTTTCTGCACCAAACTCGCTCTTGGCTTCTTATTTTTTAATTCTTATTTTCCCTTTGCTCTGGTTACCTTCTCTGCTTTATCTTAATCCTCTTCTCATGTGCACATTTCTCTCCAATGTGTGTATTTCTGGGGTAAAATCACTGTAAGTGTATTTGGAACCATAAGGGGTAAGTAGTGTAACAAGTGCCAAATGTTATGACTGTCACATAGATACCCCTGGGCCTTGATGAAGAACCTGCATGCATCCTGATGGAGAGGAAAGAGACCCGGGTGGGCATGGAGCTGAGAGATATTTATTCTCGCTCTGGCTCTGCCACTATGGCTGTGTGACCCTGGCAAGTTGATTTTCCTCTCTGAATTTCTGCTGTTTTGACCATCACACACAGGGATTATACTAGCTTGGGGATTAACATCCATGAGGCACACTGACCATTACCTGCCTCCATAGCAGTCATCACTAATCAATAAGGTACTCTTTGGCATTGAGCTTGAACAAGAACATCAGAATCCTTCTTAACACAGTACTTTGGCTGCGTCTACCAATTGCTAGGAGATAGCATGCTAAATGAGGTCTATTTGCACTGACTGCTGTCCATGAACTAGAACTGTAGGAGCATCTGTAGTGGCTGGCATTCTATTGTCCCCAAGATAAAATTCCAAAGCAGAGGGGATAGAGAGGTGATGTAGGAAGGTTTTTAAAATAATTATAAATTATACCATGTAATATCCTAGCCACTGACATTGGCTATAGCATCAAGAATGGCATTCAGACCACACCCTCTACTTAAAGCTGAGGCCAGACACAGTGGCTCACACCTGTGATCCCAGTACTTTGGGAGGCCAACAAGGGAAGATCAAGACCAGCCTGGTAACTTGGCAAGATCTCGCCTCTACAAAAAAAGAAAAATGTATATATATACAGGTTGAAGCTGCAGTGAGTTGTGATCGTGCCACTGCCCTCTACCCTGGATGACAGAGTGAGACCCTGACTCAACAAAGGAAAAAAAGTAAGGCTGAGAGTTTGGGGCCTTGGGATACAGAGTCCCCCAGCATACCCACGTCTGACTGAATACTTATTCTCAGGAATAGTGGTTTGTCTTCTATTGGAATGAGTAAACTCATGTCATTTACACAATTTTTTAAAAAAATTTTGTTTTATAGTTCCAAATAAAAAGAAAAATATAAAGCAATATTTATGTTTAAAACACCCTTCACAAGTGAAGAAAGGAAACTTTTTTTTTTAGTAGAGAAACTGGAAGCCTAACTTCAAATTAATGGACTGATTTTTAGAACATCCTGTCCCTGGGTATAACTGAGTATAGCTCTGTCTGTGTTCTTTGTCTAAAATTCATTGAGCTCCAACTATGTGACTCACATAGTACTAAGACCTCTCTAAGTAATTCTTTCTAATAACTCTGAGGTAGTTAGTTTTATCATTCCCATTTTAGCACTGAGAAAATTGAGGCTGAGGGGGTGAAGTGACTAGACCAGAGTATTTTCTAAAACCGTCTTCAATAGCATCGCTGATGTAATAAGATTCTCACCCCAAAATTCTTACAAGAATTCTAGTTTCCAACACTCTATTTTACAACATCCATGAGTCATTGATGACTTCGAGGGGTTCTGCAAGAATGGGAGTGATGCCTTCTACACTTCCTCATTTCCTCATTAATGCCTCCTTCAACTTGGGAGGTGGGCACTCTTATGTTGCCCCTTTTGCAGATGAGAAAACAAAAACTTTGAAAGCTTTGCCTTGCCAGAGGTCATTGATTGAAATTGTGTGTAACTCCAAGTATTTCTTTCCAAGATGAATTCCCTTTTCAGGACAAACTTTCCTTCTCAGGATGAGGTTCAAGCAGGCATCACTCCTTTGCAGAATGAAAATGAAGATGATTCAGGGGATGTCCAAAGCAGATGCTTTATTTATTCAGATGCCAGGTGGCTGGGAGTGGGGAGAGGAGGATGTGGCCAGCAGCGGGAAAGAGGCTGTTTGCCTGTGGTGATCTTGGTCTCCTGTAGCAGTGACAAGTGGGTTACCAGGCTCTAGAGGCAGAAATGTCTTTCGGGATCTTCGCTGGGCCAGGCACTCTTGCAAGAAGTAGCTCCTGGAGGAATGATGACTGAACGAGTGAAGGAAGGGATGATTGCTTTGCTTGTTCCCACTCTGTGTTGTCAGAACAAACTCCAGCAAAAACCCTACAGGCTGCATCTTTCAAAATCCACTTACACATTAAGCCCCAAACCACATCCCTGCTCTGTCCCCTCTCAGGAGGTGGCCACCTTCTCCCGTTCTGCCTTTGGGGTCACGTCTGGAGACTCATCACAGCAGTGGGACCAGTTGATAACATGATTCTTCCTGTTTTGCTTTGTTCTGCCCTTGACAGTGAGCATGCAACAAGACTGCCAGTTCACTCAGCTCCTTGCGGCTGTGCTGCTTCAGACAAGGGCTGCTAAGCAGAAGGACCCAGGCCGGGGAGGAGGGGTCTGGGAAGGAAGCCCCCTCGGGTGGCAGGGAGGCGGCCTTCACTCACCCCTGTGGCAGGACTCTGGACAGGTCACTGGTGTTGGCAGAACCTGGGCTCAACCAACTGTAGACTCTAGGAGGCTGGTGGAGATGTTCCTGGAGTCTCCCCTAGGTCAAAGATGCACGCGTGTTGGAGGCCAAGTGCACACCAACTGCGCCTTGCAGGAATAGGAGCTCCGGATACAGACCTGCTGGTCTCGTTTCAGAAACAACAGACCCCTGCTCTTTCCCTGAGTGGCTATTCTGAGAGAGAGGGAGGAGAGAGACTTCTGGGTCCCTGACTTGGAGACTGGGGAAGAACAGGGTTATGCGGAGTGGTGGAAAAAAGGCTTGAAGATAATGAGAAATTGCATCAGCTTTCCTCAGGCTGTGTCTGGTCCTAGAAGCAAGCACAAATAAAGCAGGGGTTTGGGGGGTTAGCGGGGTGGAGAGAGGCATTTATTTGGGAGCTGAGCACCAGCACCGGTGTCAGCACGCTGAGGCTGCCTGCTCCTGCAACAGCCCGCACATCCAAATGAGGGGGTGATTAGAGCGCTGGCCTCCAAGATGGATTTCTTGGTTGGGGGAGTGGGCTGGGAGCTGGGCTGGTGTAGAGGGGACGGCAACATTAGGCTTCGGCAAGTTAATTAGGGTTCAGGAGTCCAGTGAGCAAGTAGGGAGAGAGGCTGATTTGCATAAAGTCCATTTACATAATGTTCTTCGCAAATTGTGCAGCCAGAAGGCAGGGAAGGGGGTGGGAAAGGAGGGGACGGGGAGGGGAGGTGGTTAGACGCCGAGGCTGTGGCAGCCAAAGGGGGAAGGGCGAGACCAGGTTGGGAGCCCCTCCTTCCTCTGTCCTCTCCACCCTGACCCTCTGTCCCCAGCACTGACCACTCTACCTTATCTCAGGCCCCCACCTCCATTGTGGCTCCCTGACCCTACACCGACACTGCCCGCCCCTCTGTCCAGCCTCCCCAGAGCAGTCAGAGGGAGGTCTAACCTGCCTCTCCAGTCACTGGCCTCCCTTGCTTGCAATCTGCCCTTGACTCCATGCTGCCCTCAAGATCAAGTACTGGCTCTTGCGGTGGTCTGGTTCCCTTTACCCACCTGTCTCCTCTTCCTGTCTAAACTCAGTCTCACAGAATGGCCCCAGGCTCTGCTCTCACCTGTCCTGGAACACCCATCCAGCCTCTTTGTGGCAAACCCCTACATGGCTGTACCAAATGCCCTGCTCTTGGGGGCACTTCCTGAAGTCCCTGTACTCTCCTGAATGGGACCGCAAGCCCCCTTTCATGTGGACAGGGCCTCTTCACCCACCTGTATTCCAGAACTTACCACACTTGGAGAGGGTCTCTTTCTCCACCAGACTGTGACTCTTCCTGGAAGGGTCTTGCTTGGCACATCTCTGCATCCAGCTGCGACAGGAACATGTAGACAGTAGATGTTCAATAAATGTTGACTGAATAATGAAATATGTCATCTCAGACAGAGCTTGAGATCAGGCTCCTGTCAGCCTGAAATGAACCTGACTAACCCTTTAATTTCTCCGGGGTTCTGTGTACACCTTCTTTCTTTAGGGGAGTCTTCGACCAGCCTCAGGTTAGAAGCCACAGGGGGTGAGGAGAGCATAGCCAGAAGGGAGTGGGGGTCTCAGAACTGAACCTTCTACTGAGAGTTCAATGCTAAGGGGAGGGCAGCCCAGGTAGGTGGACAATAGATCCCAAGGCAGGGGGTTGGGAAGTGCAGGGAGGGACCAGCACATGGGAAGGGGATAGAGTCAGCTGAAGTCAGAGATGAAAGATGGAAAATATGGTGAGTCTCGCATCCTGAACTGAAGAGACTGATCCTGTGTCTGGTAGATTTTTGGAAGCCTCTGAAGACTTGTGATCAGGAGTAGAATGAAAACAGTTGTACTGAGCATCTATCATGTGCCACTGAACAGGTGATTTGACTCAATGGTGGAGCACAGTAGGTGTTATTCTCCCAGAATCACCCATATGGTGGAGCCACTTGCCTGAGAGCTCATGGCAGGAGAGTGGAGGCAGGGCTTTGGGCCCTGGTCTCCAAAGCCGGAGCAGCCTTCTGAATCCAATCTATTTATGTTTTAGAAAAATATGTAACAGGGAAGGGAAACAGAAGAGTGAAAGAACATAACATTCATTTAATATACCCAATGAACAGCCTTTTAAACATTGCCTAAATCTCACCATGTCTTTCTAGCAGTTCACGTAACTTATCCTCTAATCACTAGCCAAGGACAGAACCGGTTTCTCAGCAGTAGCTATTGATAGTTGCTTTATAAACCCCCTCCCCAGCATGTTTTGTACTAATTAGCTTTTCTTTTCAAGTATTTGCCTCTACCTATAAGACCCAAGTGAACCTAATCAACCCTTCGGGATCTTCGTGACACAGACAGACCCCACCACCACGGCAGCAATCATGTGAATAACCCACCCATCTGCCTACTGTCCGTCACCTGATGTCAGTTCCTGTGCTTACCTGCCCCTTCATGATGACATGGAACAGACCACCACCCAGTCACCTTAATTCTTCCCCCATCAAAGGGAAGGACTAAAAGAATTCCACCATGAGCAGCCAGTTGCCCTTGCTTTACTGGACTCTGGTGTGGCCATGTGCTCTTTGAGCTATGGCGGCCGCCATTGTTCCTGGCTTTGGTCCCCACTCCTACCTTGAAGAGGTGAATCTCCTCTCTCTCTTTCTCTCATTTACTTTCGAGTACACTGTATTTTCTAATCTAACTTCTGTGTAATTCTTTGCATCTTCCATGAGGCACTGGATTGCACCAGACACCCACACCCCAGGAGGGTCTGACCTAAACTCCCAGAGGCCCCCTCTGGGAGTGGGACCTAACAAGGAGAGAAGAGAAAGAGAGAGAAGAAAGGAGAGAGAGAAAGGAAGAGAGAAGAGAGAACAGAGAGAGACAGAAAAGAGGAGGGAGAGAGAAGAAGAGAAAGGGAGAAAAGGGAGAAAGAAAAAGAGGAGAGAAGGAAAAGAGAGAGACAAGGAGGGAGAAGACAGGGAGAAAGAGAAAAGGGAGGGAGGAGAGGAGGAGATGGGGGTGAGAGGATGGGAAGAAGGGGAGGAGACCGGCACGGATGCCAGCGACCCTGGAGGGCAGTAGGCCTGCTCTGAGACAGTGCTGTCCTAAGAACTTTCTGTGCCGCGTTCTACATCTGCCCTGCAGCCCACCATCCTCCAGCCCATAGTGGCAATTGAGCCCTTGAAATGGAACTGAATTGCGATCGTGCTGCAGTTTGCATCTGAATGATCACTTGAAGGCAGCAGCTACTGTCCTGGCCCGTGCAGCCTTAGGACAATCCTCCCCTTTCCCATTCAGGACCGGGCTTGGGTTTTCTCGGGGTCTGTCCTGGCCTCCCTGAGTGTGACTCTGTTCTGAGCAAGGCATTCCTGATGATTCTCTCCCTCACATTCCTGGACATCCCACCCACATGTAGGTTTAATTTTAGCTGATTCTCTCTCAAGGACAAAGTATATATTTTTATTTTAATTTATGTCGTCTGAACCATTTCCAAGTTTTACTTTTAGAACCTGTCAATATTAGTGACATGTGGCATTTTAGGTACTTTTCTGCTGGTGGGGCCTAAATTTATTGTCATTTTATGTCACTCGGCAAAATGCACAAAATGCCAGAAGTGTTATAAACAGAGACGATTTATGTCCAGGTTGGGGTGAGGTTAAGAGAATGAATATAATCAATTTTTTTTTCCAGAGACTTTTATGCGAGTGTGCAGCCCGGCAGGTGCACATTAGGAGCTCGGTGGGAAGTATTTTCCAAGCACCAGGAGACAGCAGATGCAGACGGGCCCAATTACTGCTGCTCTCGACCGATCACACCATGCACTCGTGTGCAGATATCTGGCCCCTAGTCTCAAATCTCCAGCACAGGGCTGTGCACACAGTAAGCACTCAGTTGAAACATGT
The DNA here is from genome assembly GCF_000164805.1 of Carlito syrichta. Lineage (NCBI taxonomy): Eukaryota > Metazoa > Chordata > Mammalia > Primates > Tarsiidae > Carlito > Carlito syrichta. The sequence continues at coordinate 498,226 of NW_007074664.1, read as the reverse complement.
GAAGAAAGGATGGAGAAAGAGAAAGAGACATAAATGGGAATTCTAAAGACTTCTCTGTGCCACCTCCATCAGAGTGATCTTTCTGAAACTTGTCACTCTGTAGCTCAAAACCTTCTAAAGTCTCCCTAGTCCTTTTGCGTTCTGGTAACAGGGTCCTTCAAGATGTGCACCCAAGGATGTCACTGAGGGACTTGCAATGCTCTGGAGGCTTCATGCCCCATTCCTTGCCTTTGTGTGGACTCTTTCTGCGCTTGAGGGAGAGTCCTCCTCTCTTTCCTCTCTTGGTTTTTCTTCAGTGACCAGCTCTAACTCCTCTATCCTTTGCACATTTTACCCTCCTGTCCCCCTAAAGAGATTTGATTGCCCCCTCTTTGGGGCATTCCCTGGACCTTATATACAATCATCCCTTGGTATCTATGAGGGATTGGTTCCAGAACTCCCCTTGGATACCAAAACCCGCAGCCGTTCAAGTCCCTGATACAAAATAGCATCGTATTTGCATGTAACCTATGCACATCCTCTTGTATACTTTAAATCATCTCTAGATTACTTATGATGCCTAATACAATGCAAATGCTATGCAAATAGTTGTTATACTGTGTTGCTTAGGGAATAGTGACAAGAAAAAAATGTCTATACATGTTCAGAACCGATGCAACCGTCTTTTTTTTTGGGGGGGGGTCAGGGTTTCACTCTGTTGCCCTGGCTGGAGTGCAGTGGCACGATCATGGCTTACCATAGCCTCAATCTCCTGGGCTCAGGTGATCTTCCACCTCAGCCTACTGAATAACTGGGACTACAGGCACATGCCACCACACCCAGCTAATTAAAAAAAATTTTTTTTTGGTAGAAGATGAGGTCTTGCTATGTTGCCCAGGCTGATCTCGAGCTCCTAGGCTCAAGAAATTCTCCTCTCAAAGAGCTTGGATTATAGGCATGAGTCACCATGCCTAGCCTATCCATATTTTTCCCCAACTATTTTTGATCCACTGTTGGTTGAATCCCTGGATGTGGAACCCATGGATGAGGGAACCAACTGTATGCTTTTTTTACAGGGCTCCTCATGTTGCCTTGTTTTCTTTCCTGTTGTCACTAGTTTGTGTGCCTCTTGGCAGCATGATCTGAGAGTCACATCTGTCTTTATCCCGGGCCTGCAGAGAGAAGCTGACAAGTGAAAGATGATTGGATGATATAATGAACAGGTGCACACTGGGTTGGTCCTCACAACCCTGCTTCTGGCTTAGGACCCAGCTTCGTCAGATCTGCTAAGTCAGTTGCCATTGTCTACCCACTTTCCAAACTCCAAACCATGTGACCGTGGTCTTCCTCCCTTTTTGTCCTGGCAAGATGATGTCTTCAAAAATTCCTTTATTACAATTTTATTGGACTCTATGGAGGGAAACTCATTAAAGGGGTGTGTTCCATCCACCATCTTTGCTGGCAGATAGTACAGAAAGAAGGGACAGCCGGGCTCGGTGGCTCAGCCTGTAATCCCACGCCTTTGGGAGGCTGAGGTGAGTGGATTGCCTTTGCCCGCGGGTTCGAGACCCACCTGGCAGCGAGACCTCATCTCTACAATGAATCAAAAAAATCAGCCGGGAGTGGTAGCGCATGCCCGTAATTCCGGCTACTCAGAAGGCTGAGGCGGAAGGATCGCCGGATCCCAGCAGGCAAGGCTGTGGAAGGCTGAGGCAGAAGGATCGCTGGATCCCAGCAGGTGACACTGCACTCCAGTCTGGGCGACCGAGTGAGACTCCAACGCAAAAAAAAAAAAAACAGGGACATATCTTTGTTGGACTTTGGGCAAATCACTTCTCTTCCTTGGGTCTCTGACTCTTCATCATAAACTTAGGGAGCCGGCCTGGATGCATTCTAGCGTCTAGCCAAAGTCCGGGAGGGATCAGTGCTGGACGAGACATGCCTGGTTGGCCATGGGCAGGGGTTTAGATTTTATACAACAGCTGGCATTCTCACAGGTCTCCACTGGCACTGCTCATTCTTTCTCGGAGGTTGATGGCAGGCTCTGAGGTGCTCCTTGTGCAATAGTGACAGCAACAAAGAACCCGGACTGGGTGGCTCATACACGACAGGAATTTACTTATTTATTTATGGGGGAGGAGGGAGCTTACACAATAGAAATTTATTTTCTCCCAGTTCTGGAGGCTAGATGCCTGAGATCAAGGTGTCAACAGGGTTGATTTCTTCTGAGATCTCGCTCCTTGGCTTGTAGATGGTTGTCTTCTCCGCGTGAGTGTGTGTTTACAATGCTGTTCTTTATTTTAATAACTTTAGGGGTACACATGGTTTTTGGTTACGTGGCTGCCTTGTGTGGTAGTGAGGAAGTCTGGGCTTTAAGTGTGCCCGTCACCCCCATGAGTCACCCCCTCATTGTACCTGGTAGGTGATTTTTTTATGTCCCCACCCTCACCCTTCTGAGCCTCCAGTGCCCATTATGCCATTTGCTGTGCCTTTGCAGACCCTTAGCTCAGCTCCCACTTGTGAGAACATGAGGAATTGGGTTTTCCGTTCCTGCACCTAGCAGGGATTTATCTTCCGCAGTTCTGGAGGCCAGAGATCAGGGTGCCAGCACGATGGATTCTGGAGAGCACTCTCTTCTGGGTTGCAGACTGCTGACTTCTGTGTGTCCTCACATGTAGGAAAGGGCACTAGAGAGCCCACCGGGGTCCCTTATATAAGGGCACTCTGGTTGGGCATGTTTACTAAAGCCTGTAATCCCAGCACTTTGGGGGGCCGAAGCAAGAGGATTGCCTGAACCCGGGGGTTCAAGACCAGCTCGGGCAACTTGGCGAGACCTCGTCTCTACAATAAATCAAAAAATTAGCTGGGTATGGTAGCTCACGCCTATAGTTCCAGCTACTTGGAAGGCCAAGCAAAAGGATCATCTGAGCCCAGCCAGTTGAGGCTGAGCGTGCCACTGCACTCCAGGCCTGGAGACTCCAACTAAAAAAAAAAAAAGGCACTCATTCCATTTATAAGGGTGGCACCCTCATGACCTGATCGCCTCCTAAAGATCTGGCCTCCTAAGACCGTCACATTGGGGGTTAGGATGGGAACATGGGAATTTTGGGGAAACAATGATTCTGTCCACTGCTGCACCTGATCCCTGCCCAGGTCTGTAGCTTACTCAGAGTTCTCATCTTGACCTAATGCAGCTCTATTGCCAAGCTGGTGAGAAAGCTTGAATCCCATTTTACAGGTGGGAAATCCAAGGTTTGGAGAAGGAAAGAGACTCACCTAGGGTCATGGGGCAAGTCAGGAAAACCCAAGGTGTCAGTCTTGGCCTAACTGGCCTTCAATTCTGGAGTGTTTGGCATTCTGTCCATGGTTCTGCCGAGGGAAATATATTAGGTATTCCTGCCCATGCACAGCCAACATTAGTTTGGAGTGGAAGGTGACGACATATAAGTTGACTCAGGATTGTAATTTTAGCCACAAGGCCAAGAAACAACACTGAAATAATTATTTACTTGGGGTAACATTTGCAAGGTTCATCCATGTTGCAGCATGTATCAGTATTCCCTTCCGTTTCATGACTGAATGACATTCCATTGTATGGGCCGGGTGCGGTGGCTCTTTGGGAGGCCAAGGCAAGAGGACTATTTGAACTTGGGAGTTTGAGACCAGCCTGGGAAACAGAGCAAGGTCTCGTCTCTACAAAAAATTAGCAGGGTGTGGTGGCACGTGCTTGTAATCCCAGCTACTCAGGAGGCTGAGGCAGAAGGATCGCTTGAGCCCAGGAGGTTGAGGCTGTGGTGAGCCATGATCAAACCACCACACTCCAGCCTGGGCAACAGAGTGAAACCCTGACACGAAAAAAACATCTATTGTATGAGTATACCACATTTTGCTTATCCATTTATCCATCAGTGAACATTTGGGTTGTTTCCACCTTTTAGCTGTTGCAAATAATACTGCTAAGAACATTCATGTTCCAGCACTTGTCTGATGTTAAGTGAGAGAAGCCAGACACAAAAGGTCACATACTGTACGATTCTACTTACACAAAATGTCCAGAATAGGTAAATCCATACAGACAGAAAATAGATTAGTGGTTGCCAGGGGCTGTGGGGAGAGAAAACGGGAACAACTACTTGCTGGGGATGAGGTGTCCTTTTGGGGCTGGGAAAATGTTTGGAACTGGATAGAGGTGATGGGTGCTCAACTCTGTAGATGAAGGAGTGTTGGCTGAACTGGAGACTTTGAAGCAGCTACTTTTATGTCATGTGAATTTCACCTTAATAAAGAATGACTGAAGACTTCTCTCAGTAACATTCAACAAAGCCTGCCATGTGTTTAGCAAGTGTTTGGCCCTCTGTTTTAGAACACATAGTAAGCACTTGGGAAACAGTTGTGATACACATTCACAAGTAGCCTTCTTGACTGTTTCTGTCTTCAGCTTTGATCCTCAAATTCTGGTCCCCAGGTTAGTGGCTCAGTATCCCTGGGAGCTGGTTAGAACTGCGGAATCTCGGTCCTAACCCCAGACCTGCTGAATCTCTGTTGTATGTGTTAGTCTCTGGGGCTCACGTTCTCCGTCTCCTTGTCTAATCATGGAAGAGAGAAATGGAGAGAGAGGGATTGAGGCTAAATCCCTCCCAAGTCCATCCTGGCTGAATTGAAAGTGTGGCTCACTGTGGCTCTCCTTGCCTCTCCCTCCCTCCTTCTCTCCCTCTCTCTTTCTTTCTCTTTCCCCCTCCCTCTCTCCCTCTCCCCTCTTGTCTCCCTCCCTCCCTCTCCCCTTCCCTCTTTCTCTTCCTCCTGTCTTCCCCTGTCTCTCTCCCTCTCCCTCTCTCTTTTCCTGGTCTCCCTCCATCTGGTCCCCTCCCCCCTTCCTCCTTTTCCCTCCCTCTCCCTCTCCCTCTGTTTCTTTCTCTCTCCCTCTCCCCCCTTCTCTCAGGTCACTCTCTTTCTGTCTGTCCCTCCCACTCTCTTCTCTCTCCCAAGCTTCCCCCACTCAGCAGAGTCCCTACCCTCCTGCACTCTCTGAATTGATTTTTCTCACTCATCTTGGCAGGTTAGTAATCACCATTCTCAGCAGAAATTCCTTCCATTTCATTACACCGGGTGAGAAATACTGGGCAGCAGGGGGTGGGGTGGGGCTGTGTTTCATCTTGCTCCTATCTCTGTGTCAGGTGAGGGCGTCTCCATAGTGAGCCTCCCAAAGGAAGAAGGCCAGAGCTGTGGAAGGGATGGGCACCCCGGGAGGCTCTTTGCAGCCCCAAGGTCCTGGGGCACAACTTGTCCGAGCTCCCCTGAGTCCCAGCCTCCCTCTGTCCTTGACACCCACTCACATCGGAGGGCTCTGATGGCTTGCAGAACCCACATCTATGCACAGCTCCGGGTAACCTTCATGGCACTTCTGGGACTGTCCCCTCCTCCGTTTCACAGGCGAAGAAGGTGAGGCATAGAGACTTGAAGCCACTCCACTCGCAGGAGCCATGGGAATGAGAGCCAATCTCCAGGCTCTGGCAAGGCTGTACCGTGGACCGTGCTACTCTAGGCATCTTGCTCCCTCTCCCTGTCCTCCCCCTCAGCTGCTCACGTGGGATGGGACAGGGCTGGCAGAGTGCAGGTCTTAAGAACAGGAACTCCATAGTGCCAACCAGCCCCCACTGTGGGAACCCATGAAGTCTGCATTTCCTGTCCTCAGTGTGTGTTTAGGAAAACCTGACCCCTCTGGACTGTGCGGCAAGAAATGCAGGCATTCGCTCCAGGCAGCTTTTAGCCCTTGCCTGGCTCAATAGATACCCTTGATGGAAACAATCTCACTATATGGCGTGGACTCTCAGATGCTCTCACGATGGCAAGATGTTTCCCGAATTCAGAGATGTGAACAGTGAAAAAATGTGTGCTCAGACTCAAGAACACGCTCTGGTGCCTGCCAGTGAAAGGAGCCCTCTGAGGCGCTCAACAGACATTTTCTATGGAATCCTAATGAGAACCCTGAAAGGTCGGGTTTTATGTCCCCATGATGCAGGTGGGAAAACTGAGGTTCCAGGAGCTGAAGTCACTTCTTCTAAGTCACATAGCTTGTAAGAAGTGAAGGTGGGATTGACTCAGGTCGGTCTGTTACCAAATCCAAAGTGCAGATGAAAAAACAAACATGTTTTGTCCACCACACTGTTCCAGTTGCACGTGTGGGGTGAAAGGTGGAGAAAAACGTAATAACACCTACTAAGTATTAGTTGCTGATCATATGCCAGCCGTTGGGCTAAGGGATGTACATGTCTGGCTTCATTTAACCCCTGCAAAAACAACTGTGAATCCTCCTTGAACAGATGAGCAAACAGTCTCAGCATGGTGGAGCAACCTCCCCTAGGTCACACCCCCTGGAAGCAGTGAAGCTAGGTTTTGACCTTAGCCTTATGGGCTCTGGAAGCTATTCCTCCTGGGTGCAGGGAGTTAGGCTGGCAGGACCCTCTCAACCCTTGGGGGCCTCTCTGTCACCTCTTGCCCCAACCTGGGCTCCAAACCGAGAGTGGGGGAGACCTATCCTGGTGATCTGTCTCTCCTACGTCTCTCCCCCAGCCGGTCTTAGAGCCGGAGCCTGACCAGGCTTGGGTGGTGGGTCTGCAGAGAGAACGTGCTGTATGCAGATCACCCCATTAAAATTTCATGCGGATTCAAAAATTCAGTGTTGACTCTGGTGACGCAAATAGGTATGAAAATTCCAAGGAAGGCACACTCATTGTTACTGAAATCAAATGGTTGAACGGCCACTAATGAGGCAGACAAGGAGCCTCGCTCACCCTCTGAGGACTGAGGGGAGACGAGAGGAGCAATCGCACTACATTATTCATACCCTCTTGTTTGAGTTTCAGATCTCAAGGAGGCTCTGGAAGGGGAAGACAGAGAGGGCAGGGGCGGCAGGAGGCGGGGGTGGCAGCGAGAGGGGGCCTCGCTTGCCAGCTGCGGAAGGCTGGGTGACTAATTGACAACTCCTTGCTGATCCCCTTCCCTGGGGCACCCTTTTCCAGCTCTCATTTTTTAGCTCCAGCCCACAAGCACCTCCCTAGCACCTGCTATGGTGCCTGGATTTTCCCCGGTGGTGGCTGTGTGTGAGCCACAGAGGAAGACATGGTCTTTGTTGGTTTTTGGCTCTGGGTGACCTGGGGTAAGTGGCTTACCCTTCCTGAGCTCTGGTTTCTTCCCCTGTAAAACAGAGAAGCAGAAGGAGCAGCTGCTTTGCTGACTCTGGGGGAGGTGGCATTCACACGGCAGCACTTCCCACAGGTCAGTGCTCACACGGATCTTGTTGGAATGCCGGGCAGGGCCTGAGATTCTGCATTCCAGTCAGCTCCCAGAGAAGCCGATGTGGCTGGTTCAGAGACTTCCCTGAAAGCAGTCGGTCCATAATGAGAGGAAAGCGCCTTGTAGGGACTGTCTAGAACCCCTCTGCGCATCTGCATCACGGGGAGTTTGTAAAGACAGTCTATCCTCCTCTCTCGAGAGTCTGGTTTCCCTGGCTGGGTCCAGGCCCCTGTAGCTTTTAACCCTCCTCCCCAACATGGTTTCCAGATGCAGCCAGATTTTTGCAGCTCTTGCTATGCCTCCCTCTTGATTGTTTTTCTGATCATTTTGCAAGCTTCCTTTGCTTTGACGCCCTGAAGCCCCGATGCCACCATGCTTCCTCTCTGTTCCCTGAGCAACACCTTTCACAAGAAACAGCTTGAGGAGCCCATGGCTCCCACTCTGAAGAGGAGGGGACACTGCCTCCCTGGGGGCTGACCTCTTTTCAGGGGCACCACCTCCCGCCAGGGTCAAAATTGCACTTTGGTTTCCACTATCTGGACAGGCAGGGTCACCCAGGGAACTGACCCTTTGCTTTCTGAGACTGGGGCCAGATCAGGCGACGACACATCCTCTAAAGCAGAAGCCTGATTCCTGCAAGACCAGAGGCACAGCCAGCTGGAGAGGGAGCGATTGATTTCCGCCAGAGAAGCCTGCGTGGAATGCACAATCCTGTGGCCGTCCACGCACCCAGCATCACCAGCAAACAGGTTCCCAGTCCTCCCTGCACTTCCTAATTATTGCTCGGCTATAAAAATCCCTTCTCCCTCCTGCCAACATTATCTTAGTAAACGTTATGAGTGCTGGCGAGGTTAATGCAGGGCCGTAAATTCGCAGTGGGTCGAACAAGTGAGACTTGAGGAACTGTTCATAAATCTGCGGGAACGGCTCCAGTTTGTTTATTTAATAAAATATCATTTCATAGAAATGCACAGGGTGCCGTGAGGTTCACACCTCAATGGGCACCTGTGAGGAGGGTGAGGGTGGAGGTCTGCAGAGGACAGGGAATATGTGTGGACAGGATCATGTGTGCATGGGTTGTGTGCGTGTGTAGATGTGTGTGTGCACAGGAGTTGGTGTGCATGGGGGTATGTGTGCATGCACAAGAGTGTGTGTGCAAGGGTGGTGTGTGCGCACAGTGGAGTGTGTGCATGGGGGGTGTGTGCATGGGGTGTGTGTGCATAGGTGGTATGTGTGTATGAGGGGTATGATGTGCACGTGTGATATGTGTGCATGGTGTGTATGTGTGCATGGATGTGTGTGCACGAGTTGTGTGTGCATGGGTGTGTGTGCATGTGTGGGATGTATGCAGGGGGTGTGTGAGCACAGGCGGTATGTATGCACGTGGGCTTGTGTGCACAGGGTGTGTGTGCATGTGGGTGCATGGGTGTGTGTATGTGCACGCAGATGGGGCACACAGCGTCAGTGTGGAGGGGCAGGGCCACCCAGGTTGTTATCACAGTAGGCATTCTGAACTCAGTACTTGCTCCGCTGAAGGCAGTCTGTTCTCTCAGAATTCCTTAATGGGCCTCGTCAATATTTGAAACGGTGCTACAAAGCCCAGGACATGTGTAATGCTGTTTGCACAACATGAACACCTCCCCGAGACAATCTTCTGGGATTTGTTAGGGGCGCCTTGCCCACACTGGGCTGTTAAATCAACAAGAAGCCAGGCTTCCTCATGTGGAGTGGAATAAAATGCTCAGAGCACGGGCCTTGGAGTAAACAGTCGTTTATTCTCTCACCAGGTTTGCCACATACCGGGAAGGTGGCCTGGGTGTTCATCTCTCCAGCCTCAGTTTCCTTCTGAGATCATTTGTACTTTATGGAACGCAGATGCAATAGGCAGAGAGCTGAATGCAGTGCAGTGCTGAGATTGTTTTCCTTCCTGCTTCATGCACCTGTGAGTCTGCAGATGCCTTTGCTAATTAGTCTTGGCTGTGGGTCACCTGCAGGGTCCTCGGCCTTTTCCTTTTAATTGTCTGGACCCCAACTTTGAAATAAAAGGTGGTGGAATGGGATCAGTGGAGACAGCAGATATTCCGCAGAGCTGAGAGGCGGCATTTCTACCCAAAGGGGGCTGGCCTTCCTGAGCTTCTGTGCTGGGAAGCAAGGTGCTGAAGGAGACAGGCAGTGTGGTCTAGGGGTGAGGACTATGGGATTCGAGTACTGGGTTCGAGTTCTGACTCAAAACTTAACTATCTGAGCAGCCTCCCTGGTCAAGTCATGGAACCCTTGGGTTCCTGGGAACTGGAGATCTTAATGCTGACCTCTTAGGGCCCCGAGCATTCCCTGAGCTAATGTGGACCAGGTGTTTGCCAGGCCTGGCACATGGTACAAGCTCAATTAATAATGGATAGATGGATAGCGGGGAGGGGAGAACAAGAGAGAGGCAGGAGCTGGGGTGACCAACCTGTCCCTGTTTTCTTGGGACTGCCCATTCTTAAAACCAAAAATGTCTTCCACCCTGGGAATTCCCCCAGTCTGGGAAAAACTGGACAGTTGGTTGTACTTGCAGGGATGGACAAGTCAATGCTGGAAACATTCTTAGCTCTGGGTTTAATTTGGCCACAGGTATTGATGATTTAATAACAGCTGGCTGATTATGGAGGCTTCATCTAAAAGACTCTAATTCCCCAAGGCTAATTGCTGAGCATTTGATTAACCCAGTGGCTCTCATTAGAATCACCTGAGGAACTTTCTAAACATACCAATGACTAAACCTCATCCCAACCCAGGGTTTCTTTGCCTTGGCTCTATTGACATATTGGGCTGAATAATTCTCTCCCTCTCCCTCCCTCCTTCTTTCTTTCTTTTTCTTTCTTTTTTTCTCTCTTTCTTTCTTTCTCTCTTTCCTTCTTTCTTTCTTTCTTTCTTTCTTTCTTTCTTTCTTTCTTTCTTTCTTTCTTTCTTTCTCTCTCTTTCTTTCTTTCTCTCTCGCTACATTCTTTCCCTTCCCTTCCCCTTCCTTCCTTTCTTTTTTCTTTCTTTCTTTCTTCTTTCAACAAAGTCTCGCTCTGTTGCCCAGAGCATATATGGATAGCGGGCATAATCATGACACATTGCAGCCTTGAGCGTCTGGTCTCAAGAAATCCTCCTGTTTCAGCCTCTTGAGCAGCTAGGACTTACAGGTGCATGCCACCATGTCCTTCTGGATTACTATTTGATGTGGGGGCTGTTGTGTGCATTGTACAGTGTTGAGCAGCATCCCTGGCCCCTACCCTGAAGATGGCAGGAGCAATATCTCAGTCTTGTGACAACCAAAAACATGTCCAGACATCATTCTATGTCCCTGGGGTGGGTGGTGGGGTGTGTGTGTGCAAAATCAACCCCGTTGAGAACCACTGTCTCATATTTAAAAATTTAAGAATCTGGGACAAAGTAGGAACTGGGCTTTGGGATTTTATATTAAATTTCCTGCACCCAACTAACTCCCCATTTAACCAAGGCAAGTCTCATCATGAATGTGGATGACACTGACATCCAAGGGGCGCTTTGGAAGGGGCTAGGCTGACTTAGGGTTTGGCCCAGGACGACCATGGGGAGCTGGAGTGGGGCAGAGATCTCATGTGCTAAGAGAAGTGCTGATCCTACCCCTAAATAGGCCCCTCCCCCCACACAGCACAAAACTCACCATTGGATATTAATTCCTTTGGGAGGTTCAAAGTGTCCTGTTTTGAGTTGTCCTCTTTCGAGATGCTCTGGAAAGCAGTGCACAATACCCTTATTGGTCACTCAGGACTTCTTTAGAGTTGAGGCTGTGCTGGTTTTCAAAATGTTTTGACATGCAGATTCATTTGCTCCTCACAACTCTCTGGGGGTTGGTGTAGATTTATTTGCACACGTTACAGAAAAGTCACTTTCAGAGAGGTTCAAACAACTTTCTCAAGGTCTCACAGCTGGTTGGCCACATGGCTGAGAGTGAAACTGGGACAAGCACTAACCTCTAACGCCTGTTCCACTCTGCCACTGGTTTCTTCCTTCCCTTTAGAGAGCCAGGTGCCGGCGGGGCACAGTGTGGGTGGGAGTGGGACACAAAAACCTTAACCAAGAAGAAAACATTCATTGGGTGCTCCCTTTACGCCATGCTTTGTACTTACATAATCCCCTTGAATCGTCCCAATCTTTATGCAGCAAGTCCTGTGATTCCCCCATTTGGAGAGGACATAGCTGAGGCCTGGAGAGAGGAAGCAATTTGCCGAGAGTCACATGCCTGGTATTAAGTGTAGGTGTCCTGACCTCAAAATCAGGCCTTCTATGATAAGTGGTTTACTAGCTCAATGGAAATGTTGATATTTATTTAAGTTTTGGGGTTGTTGAAATAAGAGGCACTCGTTTTTATATTTTTATTTTTTTTCAGCATTCCAGTGCTTAGGATTATTTAACTTGGCTCTGAGTAGAAGTAGCCATCAGTTAAATGTTGCTTCTTGGTGTTTCTATAAGCATTTGTGGTTTATGTTGATCCATCAGACCTCCCATCATACCTCTGCTAAGAAAGCCCTCCTTCAACTAAGAGGTTTCAGCCCAGCTCTGCTCTGATTGGCTTCCACCTCACAGGAAGCATATAAAGGTCTTGGGACCGAGACAGGAAGTGACTCGAGTGAGGTCACCGTTTCTCCTCTTTTCTCCAAGGCCACCGTAAGCCTTATGGAGAGAAGGGTAGTCACAATGTAATTGTGGAAAGTGATGACAAGGATCATAATAGTACAAATGGTGAGTGAGTTTTCTGACTGCCAGGAGAGGAAACATTTTAGGATTGGTTTTACAAGAGGAATTCATCATTTTGATGTTAACTGTGGCAGTTAACACAACGTTCACTCTAATTTTAGAAACATTCTGAGACAGGAATAGGTTGTACATGTCTCTGTCAGGCCATAGGTAACTTACATTTTATGAGTCTAAAATGGATACTAGCTAAAAAAATTACACTGAAAGAAAGTCTTTTTTTTTTTGAGAATTTCACTAATGTTATGACAATGTTTCTTAACCCAAATGGAACTGTGTGTGTGTTGAAATGTCTATGATGATAACCAGCAACCTCAGAAGTGAGAGGGAAGAGAAGGATGGGACAAGGAGCCAAGTCCTATTTGCATGGAAGAGGAGACCCAGAAGATAAGATGGCGTACAGCCGTCAGAGAAAACGGGAACATTGTGGAGGCAGGAACTGTGCATGCAAAACCACTGGGCAGGAGAGACCCAGCCTTACGGGGGACCAAGAGAGTGTCACAGTGGTAGGAGCAGGAAGTGGATGGGGTGGGGAGGTCGGGAAGGTTTGGCCATGCTCACCCTACAGTTAGTCTTCCCCTGGCAACCAGCAACAATCACTGGCTCAGATGCCTGGTGTCTTGAGCTCCGTCATCGCTGTTTCCATGAAGGAAAGAAAGCTCACTTCCACCTGCCCGTAGGCCTCTGACTTTGTTAGGTTACAAGGGAGAATTAAGGTTGCAGAGGGCATTGAGACTGCAAAGCAGTTGACTTTAAAAGGGGGAATATACCCTGGATTATATGGATGAGCCCATAGTAGCCACCAGGGTCCCCAAAAAGTGAATGAGGCAGTCAGAAGAGAAAGAACCAGAGAGACAGCAGCCCGAGAAGGACTGAGCCCAATACCACTGGCTTTAAAAATGGAGGAAGGGGCCGCGAGCCAAGGAACAGGGCTGCCTCTGGAAGCTGAAAAGATGAGGCAACTGTTTTCCCTTGCAGTCTTCAGATGAAATGCAACTTTGCTGACACCTTCGCTTTAGCCCAGTGACCCGTCTCAGACTTCTGACATCCAGAATTGTAACATAATAAGCTTCTGCTGTTTTTAAGCCACTAGGTATGCAGTAATTTGTTATTACACCAATAGGAAGCTAATACAGGCCCCCATGTCTTTACCCTATACATGGGTTTAATAATCATCCCTATTTTGCAGTGTGCTGAAATTGAATTAATATACAACAAATGTTTAGCACAGCCCCTGGCCAGCAGCCGCTGTTCTTTTCTACTGAAACGGCCCCTCGGCCTGCTGGCTGAGCCATCTGGCTGCTCTAATGTGGGGCTGAAAGAAAGAATCCTAAACTAGGAATCAGGCAGACCTGGCTTCAAGTCCTGGTTCTACCTCGTGCTGGTGATCAGAAGGCTTTGGGCATGTTCCTACCCTGCTCTGGGTCTCAGTTTTCCAGTCTATATGGTGGGCGTTGGGAATATAATCTATAAGCATCTACCAGCTGTAAGCCAGAGACCTTCTGGGTGGTTTTCAGTAAAAGTGGTACCTTGCACCATCTCCTTGGAAAGAAGTTCCCTCAGGGCTCAGAGCTGATGGTGGCCACCCCAACCCACTTGCTTCTCTCTCCAGAGAATGTTTTTGCATTCCCGAGCTTTTGGCTGGGGTCCAGGGAGCACCCAGAGACCACAGACCCAGTTGATTGGTCCTTGCTGACATTCGGTCCATGTCCTTGGCTACATTGGCTCCTTCCCAAACTCATGAGCCAAGTCAACAGCTGAAGACATCTGTATCTCTTGGTTCTGTCAGCTATGTAGATCTCCGAGTCTTCCCAGTACAGTGGGAAGACTTGCATTTTGCAGCCAAATTGAGATGGATTTTGATGGTGGCTGAGCCGCTTGTGTGTGAGCAAATTGCTTAGCCTCCACGAACTGATAGTTTATCCGCCTGATAAATGGAGATAATAATAGACAGTGTTAGATGACAATAGAGCCTACCTCATGAGGCCATTATGAGAATCAACATGTTAGTTCAAATAAAATGATGCTATGGTTCGATATCTGTCTCCTCCTAACCTTATGTTGAAATTAGATCCCTGATGTTGGAGGAGGGGCCTACTGGAAGGTCTTTGGGTCATGAGGGCAGATCTCTCCCTTGGGGATGAGCGAGTTCTCTCACTCTGTTAGTTCCGGCAAGAGCTGGCTTTAAAAAGAGCCTGGCACTGTCCCTCCTCCCTCTTGCTTCCTCTCTTGCCATGTGATCTCTGCACATGCTGGCTTCCCTTTTCCTTCTGCCATGATAGAAGCAGCCTGATGCTCTCACCAGAAGCCTGACCTTGTCTCCAGCTTCCAGAATCATGAGTCAAATCAACCTCTTCTTTATAAAGTGCCCAGTCTGAGGTCCTTCTTTATAGCAGCACAAACATGGAGGAAAACAAATAGTGTAATAATTGTTGTGATGCAGGTGGTGAGAGAAAATGTGGGAAGTATTACCTGCCAGTGAGAGAAAGAAGGATGAAAATCCTAGAAAACTTCCCATAGGAGGCTACATATAAGCTGAACTTGAATGAGTGTAATGCATGCAAAAATTTTAGCACTATGTTTGATGTGAATTATGTGCTCTGAAAGGAAACAGGAGAGGGGAAGAAATTGGGTTTGCCAAAACCCCTCCCAGCCCCTGAATGAGCATGATACCCCTAGTCCTGAGCCTTCTCTTCTTGCTTCTTCTTCCTGCCCCATGGCTGCATGCAATGCTTGGTGCTGGTCCCTCACCCTGCCTCCTGCTGCTGGGGATAGATATGACAGAAGACAGAGAGAGGCAGAGCTGGGAAGAGGGGCTTGAAGAAGATTGATGCCGGCATTGTTGTCATGGCAACAGCAGGATGGGCTTGAGGCCCCACTGCCAGGAGCATCTCATATAGCTCTTTCCAGATTCTGGAGCCTTTGAGGACAGGCAAGCGTCTCAGATAGGGGACCTGAGAACACAAGTGGGACCTCAGGGTGACAGTCCGTGGTAAGGGTGGTACTGAGACCTGGGATGCCCTTCTGGCAGTACGTGATGAATTCACGGCCCTTAGAGAAGACCTGTCCAAGCCTTTGAGTCAAAAGATGGGGAACCTGAGAACTAAGGAGGATAGTGGAGAGGACACATTTTCTGAGTACCTACTATGCACCCAGTGCTTACTGCAAGCTCCTAATCACTTGTCTCTCTTTCTACCAGACTATGTGATCTGCAGGGCAGGAAAGCATCTTGGGTGAGGGCTAAATGTAGAGGGATATGTATTCAAATCCTGACTCTGCCATTTACCACCTGGGTGACAGTGTGTGTTACCATTCCCCTCCGAGCCTTAGTTTCTTCCTCTACAAAATGAGTAAAGTTTATGCTCTATAATCTTAC
Organism: Carlito syrichta; assembly: GCF_000164805.1. Taxonomy (NCBI): domain Eukaryota; kingdom Metazoa; phylum Chordata; class Mammalia; order Primates; family Tarsiidae; genus Carlito; species Carlito syrichta. The sequence continues at coordinate 482,814 of NW_007074664.1, read as the reverse complement.
CTGCCTCATAGAGTGGTTGAGATGTTTTGAATGATATGGTTGATGTAACATGCTTGGTGAAGCCTAATTCATTTAATTAATACTGTTAAATAATTATTAAATATTAATTAATTAATACTATTACAAGGCTACCCAGAGAAAAGGAAATTTGCATCTTTCAGGATAAATAAATCAGAGAGTATTTGTGTAGTTTTAGGAAAGGAGAGGTCTAGTTCACTACTCCAACCATCTGGTTTTGCCCTTTTCCTGCTGTGTGTGTGTATGTGTTTGTGTGTATTTTTCTTCTGTCTCTTAGAAAGAAGAGCTCTACAGGCTAATGGGAGCACAGAGGTCAGAAGTCAGGAGACACAGGTTAATAATAATAATAGTTCTCATTCGTTAGGAACTTGCAATGTGCCAGGATGCCTACCGAGCATTTGGCGTGAACTCTTCACAACAGCTCTTTAACGTAGATGCTTTTATTAATCCATTTTTTAAGAGAAGAAACTAGGTTCAGAGAGGTGGCATAAATCATCCAAGGCCACGTGACTGGTAAGGGGCAGAGATGGTCCTTGGTCACTTGGGGGTAGGAAGAAGTGTACCTAACGTTGGTCCTGAAGTATGGGTGTGTGGGCTGAGCTGCTCTTAGGAATGCTGATCCTTTGATGTCCTCCTGTCCCGCCTCCCCCACGAATCCAGCAGGTGAGAGAAAAGGAAGAGGGACAGGGCACAGAAGGGACAACACAGGGAGATGAGATCAGAGTCTTCTGGAAGGCTCCAGCCCAGAAAGATTGCTCCAAGGGAAAAGGTGACTTGATCTGATACACATTTCAAATAACATGGTTGCCAGGGAAAGTGCTTTTCCTCTCATCATTAGAAGGGAGACATTCAGTTCCCTCCCTCCTTGCTACACTCGTGGTCAGCAACCTGTGTCCTGTCCCTTGCAAATAGGGTGTCATTAGTCCTGCCTTACAGGTGGATTCTGGAGTCTAGGAGCAAATATTGGAACAACCTGAGCGTGGTGCTAGACCCACAGTGGTGGGTGCATTTCCTTCAGGCCTGAGGTGGTTCTGTTAGCAGCCTCTGGCCCAAGCTGGCAGTGCCCAGCTAGTCCCTGGCCCAGAATGTGGGTTTCCTGAGAAGGACTTCTGCAGCCAGCCACCCAAGTTCTTTGGTAATGTGGGCACTCCCCGCCATCAATCTCCAAACTGCTCGGAAGAGCGAGGCACCACATTTCCCTGCCTTCAAAAGTGCCCGGAGTAAGGACTGCGTTCCAATGGTGGCATGTAAATGCCTCTTTCAAGAGGGGAAATTGCTTTGAAGTTACTATTTCCCTGGCTTTGATGATAATCTGCTTAATGTCTTGTGTCAAACTAATTACAGCATAATTACCTTTTTTAATAACAGGTACTTTTAATTGGTGCCGGGTTAAACAATTCTGTTGTAAAAATTGGTTGTTTTACATTCATGGCTATAGTTTACAAAGAACTGGGACAGCCTGGTAATATTAAACACTCCATAGAGCCTGGATGGGGCGTGAATGAGGGTGTCACCATGCCTCCTCTCCATGACGTCAAACCCTTTTGCTTGCAACGCTTTTCCTTCTCACAGAATTTCTTAAGCCAAACGCACGGAGGAGAAGTTGTCAGGGCTACATGTGTTCACATACCTTGTCTTACTTCATTCTTTCAGGTATAGGCACAAAAACACGTGGAAAAGATATTGCTATCCCCATTATACAGATGGGTAAACCGAGGCTTAGAGCGGCAAAAGCAACCTGATCCCGATCACAATGTCCAGTGGCTGAATCAGACTTTGAACTCAAGCTCCTTGCTTCCAAGTCCCAGGTTTTTGAAAGGTGATATAATTAAGTGGTTTATGAAGTAGGAGAGGAGTCTGGAATTCAAAAGTTTTTGATCTCAGCTCTGCAACATAATGACTTTGGACTGACAGTGGCTTCTTACCCCTTCTGGGCCTCAGTTTCCACATTTGTAAAAGCAAGAGGCAATAACATTATCTACCTCATGGAGCTAGTAAGACAGCCTACGAGTCTGACACAGTGGGTCCTTGCAGCAGTGACCCCTTCTCTTGCCTCTGAGCATTGATTCAACCCTGCTTTTCTTCCCCTGGATTCTCTCTTTGTAGATGCCTGGGCACCCCGTGGATGTATTTCCTCACGTCTCGGCTGGAAAAATGCACACACTCATTTCATTACTGCAGCTTTTTGCATTTCATTAAAAAACCTGACAGGCCATTTCATAATAATTTATTAGCACAGAGTCAATTTTTATTAATTACAATCATTAATTTATCAGTGTTCCCGTCATCTGAAGTTTGGTTAGAAATGAAAGGCGAGAAGTGCAGAGAGAAAAATGGGAAAAGTGGATGTGGCACATTGAGATCCAGCGGTGGGCGCAGGAGGTGGAAGGAAGCCCCATGGGACGGAGGCGCCATCTTGAATGCAGAGCCCAGAGCAGGGGCAGCATCTGGCGCTGGAGCCCAGTGGTGTGGCCATCCCACGGTGCTTCCTTCACTCAGGCAGAAGCAACAGAAGTGTGGGAGTGACAAGTGGCAGGGCTTTGCAGACTTCGGGAGCACAGTCTTCCACGTTCCGGCTCTGTGCTGCCCTCCGACGCTGGCCCCTTCCACACCCCTTGCTGCTCTGCCCCTTTGGGTACCACTTCTCTGGTGGATGTTTACCTTGCCCTTCATGCCTGACCTTGGCCATCACTTGGTCTCTGGGAGCCTAGCAAAGCACTCAATAAACACTTACTGAGTGGATGAGTAAATCGACAATCTGCTCACCCCTTGCTCATTCTCTGGGGTCAGAAACTAAAGCCCAGAGAGGACATCTGACCTGCCCTAGGTCACACAGCTAAATGATGTCTGAGTCACATCTCACATCTGTGCGGGTGGCTTCTTCCTTCCAAGGATTAAACCTGCTCAACCCTGACCAGTCGCCTTTCCACACCTCACCTAATCTCTCCTTTTGCGTTTTGACTTTTTAGTGCAGCCTTTGAGGTCTCTCTCTCTCATGTAAAAAAGTGAAATGAAAAGCATAAATTTGAATTGGGAATGAGGGTAGGGCTTCCCCCTCGGGGAGGGACAGAGTTGGCTTCTGTCTGGGCGCCTGTCTTGCTTAGCGGGTCTTGTCTCTGGCACCCACATTCTGGCTTAGTGTCTGCTGTACTTAGGATGGCTTTCCTGCAGAAGCCATCCTAAGCACAGCAGGATCATTAGGAAGGGCTGGGAAGCATGCAGGTGCAGGGGCCGCCCTGAGTTGTGAGCCACACTAACCTTGGCACTGTGTGAAGTGTGGGCATGGCTGCTCTTGGGGCTGGCTGCATTGAGCCAACTCCGCCAGCTCACTGCCCACATCCCACAGCTGTGCTAGTGGCTTCTTCCTATTTCCTCCTCTTTCTGCTCTTACAGACCAGGGTGGGGTCAGGAGCAGCAGCATCCTTGCCCCTGGTGACCCCATCCTGGCTTACCATGGCAGAAGTCCACCCTCTCTCAGAGCGGGAGCTGGCCCTGTGGTAACTTGGACCTGGGTATGGATTCCAGTCTGTGGGTAGTGAATCGAATGTCAGTGCACATGGAGTGAGGGGTGGTGGTGGGCATGGAAAACTCTCTTTAGGAGTGGTACCAAGGCAGGGGCCAGGTGAGCAGGACTCTATGGGGAATAGAAGTAAGGCATCGGGGCAGAGGTGATGCTGTACACAGAAGCACGCAGGCAAACCCAGCACAGAATGTGCCTGGAGCCCTGAGCAGCACACACCCAGGTGCTGAATGTGAACTGCATGGCAGAGAGCACTGGGGGAGGGTGGCAGGGACCAGCCTGTGCATGACCTTGCAGGACACAGGTGAGTGGCTTTTATTTTGAAGGCAGTGGGAAACCATCGGAGGGTGTGGAGCAAAAGAGTGGCGAGACTAGATTTGAGTTTTAGGATTCAAATGTAGCAGAGGAATTTGAGAGGGGGAGTGTGGAAACAGCCAGTGAAGAAGCTGCTACAGCCATCCCAAGCTAAGAGACGATGGTGGCCTGTCTAGATTGGGGGGCAGAGGGAGTGACTACGGGGATGGATTCAAGAGTTATCGAGAATGAAGGATCCTTTGCGGTGCCTCTTCCCCGTCCTTGATAGTCAAGTCTTGAGCGCAGTCCCTGGCATGAAGATGTCATGGACTGCCAGTCTTCCTGAGTGGAAAGGGCTCTCCCAGGATTCCTGCAACTGCCAGGCATGGCATCGTGAGATTGTGAAGTATCTCGGTCTGGTCTCCTTGGGTAAGGGTCTGCACCCACCACATTCTGTTTCCCAAAATTTAGTTCCGGGCTTGGCTCAGACTTGGCATGGAAGAGCCACAGTATGGAAGACTTGGGAAGCCCACACCTGATTTCTAAGAGCCCCAGGCACAGAGAGGGCTTGCAGGGTATCGCATGTCCTTCTTCAGGAAGCTGAAACGTGTTGCCCTTTCTTTTATCCAGAAGGTCAAGCTGAGCCATATCGACTATGTTGGGTTCTCCCTTCCCGAACAGCTAAAAACGAATCTCAGGGCCCCGGTCCTGTTCATCATGCATCTGACAATTCCCCATATAGCCTCAGTTTCCCTGTTTGAAATTGTGGTTTCCCACACCCATCTTGCCAGGCGGCTGTTTTCTGAATTCCCTCAAAATACAAGCATTTCTCTGGAGTGAGGGGAAACCCAAATGAGAGAGGGCTCAAGTCATGAGTGCCTGTGGTTCTTCAAGCTTGAGCTGCGGGATCTGCCAGGATGGCTGCAGAAGAGCCTGTGGTTCTTCAAGCTTGACCTGCGGGATCTACCAGGATGGCTGCAGAAGAGCCTGCTAGTGGGGCCAGCCTGTTCCTGGCCATGGATGTGGCACATGGGAGAGGCTGGGGAGAGAGTGATTTGAGATTAATAACCCAGTTTTAGAGGTACTTTGTTCTGACGGGAGGACAGCCGTCAAGAGCCAGGCTGGGGACAGATGGCCACTTGCAGATCCTGATCTATCATGAAGGTTGTCAAAAGCAAGGTTGGCAAAGCATCCCATGGAGGATTCTCTGGGTTGGTGGGATCCAAGAGCTTCTGGAACTGCGAGGCATCAGGAGAAAGGCCGGGACTCAAGGAATAGGGTTTGCAAAGTCTGAACTGGCTCATGTGCTTGGAGCCTGTGTAGCTGCGGTCTTTGAATTGGACCGTGAGTTTTGAATTGGATTCCTGGGCTGGGTTCAAGGGCTGGATTTGTCGATTGGCACTCTGGGACCTTGGGCAAGCGATTTAACCTTGCTTAGCAAGCTCTCAGCCATGGACAGGGAAATGGAGAAACACGTTCAAAATGCCCAAGGTCACACAGCAGGTTAACAGCTATCCCAGCTTCTAGGCAAAGGTTTTCCCCATAGCTCACCTGTGAACTAGAAGACTGTCCTGAGGGGGATTTACCTTGATAGATTCTGAGTTGGGTAGTAATGTCAAGGGAGGAGAAGAGATAGAAGAAAAGGTGGTCCCTTGAAATACTGATGTCGAGAATGAGGACAAAAATTTTTCTTTAATTAAAAAAATATAATTATATAACTTAAAAATATTATTTATAATTTTTAAAAATAAAGGAAACTAACGAAGGAAAAAGACTTTCCCCCTTTTTTCTTCTTTAGTTTCCCTTATATTATTTTTAGAAATACGAATAACACTATTTTTTCCAGATTGGGAAAGTGTGTATGTTTACATTTGTGCCATTCAGCTAATGTTTATCGAGTACTTTTTATGCACTTGCAACAAGGAATAAATTGATGGATTAAACCAGATGTGATCCCTTGCTTCTGAGGGCCTGACTGTTCTCCCAGGAGGTAGACACGGTCAAATACGCACACAATGTTAAAACTACCTGGGGTTATTTCACCTACAAACTCTTGTGACTAGTTAGCCAAGCGAATTTGTAGGAAAGCAGGGGAAAGATACTGATCTTGAGATAGATTGGATATTGGCCAGACCAGAAAGTGTGACAGCACATCTTTTTAGAAAGAGGATCTGTCTAGGAAAAATGTTTCTTTTCTAGGGCACCATTCCCCCTCATCCTCCAGCTTTACTCTGATGATGTTGCTTTCAGCCTAGAAGTTTTTGGAATGTCAATCCTATAGATTTATTTTACATATATGTATATATTTATTTTTAATTGTGGTAAAGCACATATAACTTGAAATGTACCATCTTAACCATGTTTAAGTGTACAGTTCGGTAGTACTAAGTGTATTCACAGTGTTGCACAACAAATCCTACGAATGTTCTGTCTTGAAGAATTGAAACTCTGTGCTCATTACACAAATCCCCACTTACCCCTTCCCCTAGTCTCTGGAAACCCTCATTCAACTTTTGGTCTCTATACATTTACCTACACTAGACACCATATATAAGTGGAGATAGTGCCCTGTGGGAGGGTCTTCTGAAACAGAGGAGACTCTCAACCTCATCCCAGTATTTGGGTTCTTGACATCGACATCATTGCAGGAAAGAATTCAAGGATGAGCCAGAGTGAAGCAAAAGTACACACTCAAGAGAGAGGGCGTGGGTGTACTTGAGAGAGTGAGTTGTGTCTAATGCGGCTTGGGATTTTTTTAGTTTTTATAGTTTTCTCTAACTATGGGGTGGAATATTCATGGATTTTCTGGGAAAGAGGTGAGGATTTCCTGGAATTGGCCACCCTCCCTTTTTCTGTCCTTATTTGGTCAAACCTGAAACTGTCATGGTGCCAGTGGGTATGTCATAGGGTATGCTGAGGGCGGTAATGAATCTGAGGATCACCTGCTGGGCAAACCCATTGCCATGCTGGATGCAACCATCTTGAATGGTTTGACTACATCCTATTTTTTTTTTTCACGGCCTTGTCAGCTCTTTGTCTTTGTAGCTGGTGGTGATAGTTCCTTCTTGGCTGGTCATATGACTTTTTAACTACTGCTTGTTATTTCCCCATCCTCCTACTTCCGCCCAGTGCTATTCTTATCTTAGAATCATAGTATCTATCTTTCTGCGATTGGCTTATTTCATTAGCATAATGTCCTCAAGATGCATGTTGCAGCTTGTGACAGAATTTTCTTCCTTTTTAAGGTCATATAATATTCTACTTATGTATATCCTACATTTTACTCATTCACTGATCTGTCAATGGACAGTTGGGTTGCTGCCACTTCTTGGCTACTTGAACATGGGTGTACAGATATCTGTCCAAATTCCTCTTTTCCGTTCCATAGGGTATATACCAAGGTATGGAGTTTCTGGGTCGTATCGTCATTATATTTTTAACCTTTGGAGGAACCACCATACTGTTTTACACAGCAGGTTTACCCTTTTACATTCTCAACAACAGAGCATGAGTTAAAATTTCACCAATTCTTGTCAGCACTTGTTATTTTCTTTTTTTAAATTTTAGACGAGCCATCTGAGTGCTTGTGAGGCAAGCTCCTCTGTTTTATTGGTGGATGAGGTGACAGGATGTTTTGTGACCCAGAAAAGCAGCTGGCCATCCTTTTCTTGACCACCCTCTCATGGCTGGTTTCTGCTGGGGGCTGGGTGTACAGTGATGCCTCTACCATGGCCCCCACTCTGGAGATACAGGCCTGGGTGTGGTGTGAGAGAGAGAGGTGTGTTCAGTTTTGAATGGTCCTGAAGGTGCTTCTAGGGAGGGAGCAAGTCGGGGAGCCACCTGAACAGGCCCTAGCAGAGTGGAGTGTCTTCCCGGCAGGGCCTGTGGCATGGGGAGACCTGGAGCCCAGTCCCAGCTCAGCCACGGATGAGCCTGGTGATCTTGAGAAATCATTTTCCCTAAACCAGCCTCAGCTTCTTCCTTTGTAAACTCTCATAGTGATGCCTGTGTTACTGATTTGTTGCACAGATTAGACGATCTGTATTAAATGCTATAGATACATCCTTAGATATCGAATTCAATCTATATCTAATCTATATATTGTCACCCCTAGAAAAACGCAAAAAAAAGTAGCAAAAAGAGAGATACTATGATGCACAGTTCTGAGATATTCAGGTGCACAACTTTGAGTAAACTCCTCTATAAAGACTCCTTTTTTGTTTTTAAGTTTCATCTTCCAGCCCAACACTCCTCCTTTTCCCACACTGGCCCTCATCCTAGCTTGTATTCTGTCCAACCCCTGTCCTGCAGTTTGTGTAGATTTGCACCCTGGAAAAGGGTGCGTGTGCTTTTGTACATTACAGACGTGGTCTCTGGTTTTCCTTCTGCCTCTCACTCTTGCTGGGCATGGTTTCTGCTTTCTGTCTGTTGCTGCATATAGCCCTGACTAGTGTCCTCTGAAAGTTACAGAGTACATTCCTACTTTGCCTACCACCAGGGATTGCTCCTGGCCACTCCCACTCTGAGAAGGGAGGCTCCAACTTTGTGGCAGTGCAACTCGAATGTGATGAACACACCGTGCGTGTCTTCTTGTGGCCCTGAGAAAGAATTTCCTCCAGGGTGTATCACTGAGGATGGGATTACTGGGCTCTCGGGTGTCTGCACGCTTAATTTCACTAAGTCTGGCTAGGCTTGTGTGAAATGAAGTCTGACCAGACTCAGACGGCTGTGCTGTTCACACTCTCTCCAACTGTATGAGAAAATGCTGTTTTCACCACATTTTTGTCAAGACATGATACCACCTTTCTCTCTGACTTTTGCTAGTTAAATGTGGATAATGTGCTACTTCATGGTTATTTTAACTTCTATGTCACTCATCACTAGCAATTTTGAAAAAACTTTTATATACTAAATAGCAATTTTCTTTCTCTCTTTGTAAATTATTTACTAATATAGTGTGTTTATTTCACCATTGGATTTTCTATGTTTCTTTTTTTGATTTATACATCTCTATGTTTTCTAGATAACTGTCTTTGTAAAGCTCTTGTTTCATTCAATGAGCCGTGTGTGCTAACTTTGTCTATAGTGTCCATGGACAGAGTTCTTTAATTTCGATATCGTGAAATCTATCCTTTTATCACAGCTATCATCTCTGATATTTGGATATTTTCAAGAAATCCTCTCCCTTCCCAACTGAGGTCACAAAAATATTCTCCTCTCTTTTCTTTTATTTGCTTTCTAGTTTATACCTTTCATGTGTGGGTGTGTAATCTGTCTGGACTTTATTTTGGTATATGATGTGAAGTTGGAATCCAGCTTCATTGTTCCCCAAAGAGTGATTCAGTTTTTCAATACAGTTTATTCAGTAATTTATCATTTCTCCATTGTTTGTGGTGTGTGATGTTCTATCTATCTATCTATCTACCTATTTATCAATTATCTATCAAGCTATCTACTAATCTATTTATCAATTACCTATCAGTATTCTATTAAATGAATATCGTGACTGTGCTATGAGCTATCAATCAATCATCTACCTATTTATCAATTATCTATCATCCACTTATCTATCAATTATCTAACGAATGAATATCATAACTGTCCTGTGAGATAGCTATCTCTCTATCATCTACCTATGTATTTATCTGTTATCTATCATCTACCTATCTTTCTATCAATTATCTATCATTTCTATTTTGCTCCACTTGTTTGTTTTTAAAAATATGCTATTAATATGATTTTAATCTTCAACACCAAAAGCTGAACTTCTCAACAGGCGTATAGGAAATCAAGTCTGCAAAGGTCCTTCAGCAATAACCTGATCTTATACCACTGCATGACACGTGACGTGCTGAGGCTTTGGGAGAAAAGCGACACGTTCAAGGTCATCATGTCAGAAATGGAATTCCTGTCTCCTGACCCATCCTCACCAGGCACTCTCTAATATTTGCTCCATTCCATGACACCTGGGGGTGTTTGGGTGGGAGTGAGTGCTTTTTAGGGGCAAACATATTCCAAGTCTTAATGATAGATTAAATACCAAATACTTTAACATTTGAAGAAAATGACATTTATTACACCAGGTTGTAAACAGAGAAAAAATTACAATGGAACCCAGTGTAGATCTTACATAAACGGCACCCATTCAGTGTAATGACTTTGAGAATGTCAGTGCTAACAAGCACATAATTGGCACCGGGGAGATAATTTTTGCCACCTTATGCAGAGGGGAAACCGTTCTGCATAATGATTTTACTAGGAATATTCTTGATTCAACAGGCCTATTTGCATAACCCTCCCAACTTTCTCGAGTTAATACGAAATGCTCTGGAGATATTGCCAAGTCCCTTCCAGAAGACGTCTGCTTCTTGAAATAAGCTTCCCTTTGGCGAGCATGTGTTACGTGCCAGGCTCCATGTTTCTGCCTCTTGGACAGGGTGCATGTTTTCAGACAAGCACCCCCAAGCTGGACAAGCCTTGAGGGCTGGGCTCCTGTGTTTCCAATTCCCCACCATCGTCCCAACATCGAGCATAAAACCCTGGATGCAGGGCATACTCAGTATTGTGGAATCAAGCTGGAGGCTTTTGTCACTCTTTATTGAAACTGCTTTCTGAGGCCAACCCCTGGGAAACATCCAATGGGGATCTGAATGCAGGTCAGCCTGACGCTGGATTTATCTACTTACAAATGCCTTCCGTCTTTCTTCTAGGGAGCAGAGTGCCTAGTCTTGCTCTGTCCAATGTACTAGCTGCCAGATCCATGTGACTCTTTACATGTAAATTAATTAAAATTAAATGAAACTTAAAATTCACTTCCTCAGTCATCAGAGCCACGTGTGGTCTACTGTATTGCAAAGCCTGGCACTAAAATATTTTTATCATTAATACAGAAAGTGCTATGGAATAGAAATATCCAATTGTGTGAACCTACTTTTGAATGCCAGTCATGTTTCTGGCTGGGTTATAGATATTTGTATGTGTGGTGCTCGTATGCACTTGAACTCCAGAGTCACACAGACCTGGTTTCACACCTTGACTTTAGGCGTGAATCATAATTGACAGCCTGGGTTTTCTCTTCTGCCAAATGAGAATAATAATAGGACCTAACTCATAAGGCTGTTGTAGTGATGCACACAGTTAAATGCAGCCTCTAATTGTGGAGAGTAAAGATAATGGTTCCCCATCCTGCAATGAGGAAACACATTCAGAGAGGTGATGGGACTTGTTAAGATTCTCATGACAACCAGTGGGTCTGCGGGATTTGAAGCAGAGTCTGTCTTGTGCCGAAGTGCATGCAGGAGCTTTTGTCTGCTCCAGGCACCTATCTCTTGAAGCCTTTCCTCTTTCAGGACAGGGGAGGTTGCAGTGCCCACACAGCTGGAGTCATCCGGAGATGATGGGAAGTGACTGAAGACATGAGAGAGGTGTCCATGGCGATGTAACCCTCCTCACTGACCACGGAAGTCATCGTTCTGCACAAAACATTAACAAGCACATCTTATTTAAAACGTGAAAGAACAACTAAGCCAAACAAAACACAACTTTTACTTACACAATAGAAGGCCCAGTGAGAGGAAGTTAATGTCCTAAGGACCACCAACCTGCTTAATCAAACTAGTCAAATCTCAGGTCTTTTAACTCTCAGTCCAAAGCTCCCCTTTCTGCATTGCAATGATGATTAACAAAGAACTAGACTGAGGACATTTTACTTATTGATTAGAGCCCTTTCAAGGTAAAATGCCAGAAGCCCAAATGAAGCTGTCTTCATCTGGAAAGGGACTGTATTGGCTTATATGAGTAAAAAATTTACAGCTTCAGGTGTGGCTAGGCCCAGGTTCTCAAACCATGTCATCAGAAATATTTGTCTTTCTATCTCTTGGCTCTGCTTTTCTCTGAGTTGGCTCCATCCTTGGGGTAGGAATTTTTCTCCTCTGTGGTAAGATGGTCACTAGCACCTGCAACTCCATTGGAATCGCTTATCCTCCACTGCCAGAGGAAAGGAGGCTCCTGCGTGAGAGTTGTAGCAAAAGTCAGAGGACTGGCTCTCATGGCATGTCTTGGGTCATGGACCAGCCATTGTGACCTGCAGGAATAGGACTCACCATATGGAACCAAGGGGAGGGGTCAGAGCACCTAGAGTCTCATGGACTGTGAATGGAGTAAGGGTGGGTTCCTAAGGAATAGAAACACCTGATTTCAGAACACAGGGGAAGGGATGCTGAGTTGCAAGGACAACATATGTTTACAGTACATCGTCCAGGTGATTGTTTACACTGGCCCTGCCCACCTGCCTGGCACAGGGTCTGAATTGCCACCATTATGGTCTTTGTTATAATAAGAATTTAAAGAGGAATGAAAGGAGCTCATTCACTCTCTTGCACCCATGACTATCAGGAAGGATTCAGAGTAATTGATGTCCCTGAGCCCAGAGCAGTGTGGATGGGGAGAGGGATGACATCGAAAGGTCGCCAACCAGTAGCGAGGTAGGTATCATAGCTGGGCCCAATGCAGGACTTGGCTTGTAGATTACCTTTGGGTTGCTCGACAGAATCATGAGCTTTCTTTGGGAGAGGTGGGCAATTGGGAGGGTTTCCCCGAGCTGGTGATGATTGATAAGGGCTTGGAAGTCTAGGTGGGATTAGCATGGACCAAGGAAAATGTGGCTGGAGGAAAGAATGTGTTAACCATGAATAAGGTGGGCGGTCTAGTAAGGTGCAGAGCAGAGGCATCAGAGAAGCTGGTTGTTCTCTTCCCCTGCATGTTCTTCCTCCTTCTTCTCCTTCCTCCATTGAGGACTGTGGCTAGACCACTGCCACGTGAAAACCAATAATAATAGGTTCCTTCTCTGGACAGAGTCCTCTTGTCAAGGATACACAGCTTCAAAGTACAGTGTGAGTTAGATTTCAACCCTACTGAACTCGGGCAACTGCACCCCAAGCCCTCTTCCTTCTACCTCCCTTTCCCTCCCTTTCTTCCTTCCTCCGTGCTCCCCCACCTTTCCCTGTTCTTACTCATGTCCTGCAAATCTGTCCTCCTTCATCCTTGGCCACCTGCCTCATCTGGGCTGTCTCAATAGTCTCCGTCACTGCAGGACACCCTTACCTTTTTTGTTCCTTCTTCTGAGAGCCCCCGTCTCCAAGGCTGCCAGAGGACCCCACCGCGGACCAAATCCATCTCCACTTCCTCCCTGGCTGAAGGACTTTTACTCACAGACCCATACTCCTCCTCCCCCCTTTGACAGGCTTGATTTGACGGCCTGCACATCTGGGTCTCCCATCTGGCCCCCGCACATTGCCTGTGCAGGTTGCTTTATGGATATAATAAATATTACTTCCTTAATATGATTTTGCTTAGGTTCCTGGTGACTCACTCAAGCAAATCTTCCATTTAACACATGACTTTCTCTTCAGAGGGAGCAGAGAAAATATTGTTATTGGAAGAGGCACAGCTGTGAGGGGCCGGGGATGAGGAGCATGTCCACCTAGGCTTAAAGTTTGCTGCTGCCCACAGGCCTGGCCTTGGTAAGGCCTCAGCATTCCATAGGTTCTACCGTGGTCAGAAAGAGTTCAAGAAAAGTTCAAGCCCTGTCCAGTATCCAAAAAATACTCCAAAACCACACGTAGCCCAGTGACACGTTGGGTTTTAACTCCACTGCATCATTCATCTGAGGCCACACATGGTGTCTCATAATGGTAATCTCAGCATTTTGGGAGACCAAGGCAAGAGGATTGCTTGAGCCCAGGGGCTCGAGACCAGCCAGGGCAGCATAGTGAGACCTCATCTCTACAAAACTAAAAAAATTAGCCAGGTGTGGTGGCAGGTGCCTGTAGTTCTAACTACTCAGGAGGCTGAGGTGGAAGGATCACCTGAGCCCAGGAGGTTGAGGCTGTGGTGAGCTTTAATTGTGCCACTACACTCTAGCCGGGGCAACAAATGTTGTTCTACTATGTGACATTGTTAGTTCTGTTCCCTGAACCTCAGTTTCCCATCTGCTCAGTGAACATATGAGTGGGGGTGCAAAAAGCCCAGAATTTATTTATAAAAACTGTGTATTGATTCTTGCCTGTTTAAACTTCAGTCACCTTCAAAGTACTCTCTGTTTGATGCAATACACCTATCAAGGTGCTTTTTCCACTGCTCAAAACAGTTTTTGAACGCATCACTTTTGAAACTTTTCAGTGCTTCTGCTGTTTGTTGTTTAACCTCTTCAACATCGGCAAAACATTTCCCTTTGAGGGCCGTTTCATCAGGGGAAACAAACAAACAAAAAGTCTCTGAGGGTGAGACTGGGTGAATGGGGGGGTGTAGGGTTATACCATTTTTGATAAAAAACTACTGAACACTCAGCACAGTGTGGGCAGGTGTGCTCCTAAATCATCCATCATAAAATGAGCAAATGTGTTGAAAGAATCTCAGAAAAATAAAAAAATAAAAAATCACTGAAGCCGAACGCATCCTCGCACAGCAATGCCAGCTGGTCCACTGACGCTGATGGGTTCCTAGAACACTTGCCTAGTGGGTGAAGGCTGTACCAAAGGGGCACTCCCTCCAAAAGATAATTCTGGGGATTTTTGGGTCTCCTCGTATTCACCCCTTCCTCTGAGCTGGGGGAGGTGATTTGAGGTGACAAGTGAAGGCGCTAGCCCATCAGGAGGCGCACTGCCCGTCACCATCTCCTGACTTCCCCACAGAAAAGTCCTTTCCTCTTCGGCTTCTCTGCATGAGTGACTCCCTTGTCCATGGAGTAGGAAACATGGCCTCGGTTTCCTGGGATCTGGGAAGGCGTCAGGAACCTATTCCCAGACCCCACCTGCCTCCCACGCTAGCTTCCACCTCTTGGCAGATGAGCTACAAATCAAAGCTCTGGACATTCATTCTTCCAAGCATTTACATCGGCTGGGGTGGTATTTCACAGCCAGAGAATGGCTCCTTTCCTGTCTTAGCACAACCATCTGTGCTTGTCAGTGCCGTGCATGCCCTGTCTGATCCCTCTCCTCATCCCTGCTGGGCTGCTTCTCAGATCCCATCCTCTTGCTGACAGAGAGCTCTGTTGGGATCAGGTGAGCAGAGGGGCCGCCTTCAATCTCCCCTATCTCCCACCTTCCTCCTCGGGGGAGGATGGAGCTGCCCTCGATTCTTGTTGTTGGGCCCCACCTGGGCTTCTTTACCAAGAGGACACATAAAAGGGGAAACTGAGGCTCAGAAGAGATGGTATGGATTACCCAGGGCAGCATAGCAACCAGATAACAATAATTCACTTGCATCCACAGAGATAGTCCTCTGTATAGGCAACTTCATCACTGAGTCTCATAGAAGCCCACAAGAGAGACGCTACACTCATCCCCAATTTTCAGGTGAGAACACTGATGTTCAGAGAGGTTAAACCACTTGTCCAAGGTCACATAGCTGGTACACGGCAGAGCTGGGAGTCATCATACTCGGGTAACCCGGCCCTGGAGTGTGTCCTCTCTGCATTCACACTGTCCTGTATTCGATTCCCCATCTGTGTCAGACACTACAGCAGAGACGCTTCATCTTGTCAGACACTACAGCAGAGACGGAGCTATGTGGCTTACCCACAGGGAGACCAGCAAGCATCTGGGTTGAAGATATCAGTCCTAGAAAGGCATAACTTATCAAGCACCATGAGTGGAATACCTGCACCAGGAGGGCATCGTGTGATGTGAAATGTGGCTTCCAGCCCAGTGTGATGGCTCACACTTGTAATCCCAGCTCTTTGGGAGATCGAGGAAGGAGGATTGCTTGAAGCCAGGAGTTCAAGACCAGCCTGGGCAACATAGCGAGACCTCAGCTCTACCAAAAAAAATTTAAAAATTAGCCAGGTGTGATGCCGTGCGCCTGTAGTCCTAGCTACTAGGGAGATTGAGACAGAATGAT
Organism: Carlito syrichta; assembly: GCF_000164805.1. Lineage (NCBI taxonomy): Eukaryota > Metazoa > Chordata > Mammalia > Primates > Tarsiidae > Carlito > Carlito syrichta. The sequence goes on along the minus strand of NW_007074664.1, from coordinate 467,084 downwards.
TGCCTGAGCCTAGGAGGTCGAGGCTGTGGTGAGCTGTGATTATGTCACTGCATTCCAGCCTGGGTGACAGAGTAAGACCTTGACTTAAAAAAGAAAAAAAAAAAAGAGGAAAAAGAACATGGCCTCCTTCCTCTCTTTCTTCCCCTGCACTTTATTTCTCCCCTGCCCCAATCTCCCATTGTTTTTTTGTCTCTGTTTATCAGTTTTCCACTGCCAAATTGGAGCAGGATTTAATAATGGTTTTGTTAATAAATCAAAGGAAGAATGACATTGCTAAAAAAAAGAATGAAAAGATGATTGAATGAAAGTGGAGGAACAGAGGGAGGGAGGAGGGGGGAGGACGTGAGTTCTGGTCTCCAGAGCCTTGAAAGAGACCACCTAGCCTTTGCTGTCAGTGTCTGCAGGTGTGATCACAGGGGTCTAGCAGGAGACAGTCTGAGACTGGCCTTGGGGTGGGTGAGGATGTTTCTGCAGGTGCTCTGGCCTTGGCTTCTGCACCTGAACAAATAAAACAGGAATCCAAGACCTTGGCATCAAGGCTTGCCATGAGGGTCGGTGGAGGAAGTGGACATCCTTAGAAGACAATGACTGAGTTGAAATACAGGGAATATGGTGTCCAGCAACACTGCATCCCATTGTGAGGATGTCAGGGAAGCTTCAGGCATCCCCTTGTTCACTCTGATACTGGGTCAATGGCCCAATGGCCGCTGATCCCAGTCACCTGACTATGACTAGGATGTTCTCGTGTGGTCAACACACCTGGTATGGGGGCAGAATGCTCTGGGGACATTCGTTCTGTCTCAGGTCAGCCCCTGAAGCCACGGGCATGCTTGGACGAGCCATTTCCCCTGCAGGTAGGCCCCCATCACACCCAGAACAAAATCCAGACAAAATCTGGCCTGCCTCTTGGCTTCATTGGCAAGCCCTGTCGTTCCCACTCAGAAGCACTGTGCCCACTCTCCTCCTGTTCTTCCCCCCTCACGGCCGGGCAAGGATGGCTCCCTCTTCCTGGAGTGTCTTTCCTTGGGTCTTCAGATGCCTCCCTCCTTCACCTCCTCCAGGCCCTTCTCAGATGTTGCCAAGCCGCCATCCTGACCTCTTGATCTTAGTGGCCCCTATGGCAAACTGGGTAAGGTTTTTCTACTTTTTGGTCCACTTTACCTCTGTTTCCCCATGAAGACAAGAGCCTCATCCACTCCTTTACAGTTAGGCCCTGAGGCCTAAAAATGTCCATGCTCGATTAATTAAAGATGTAGAAGGTTAACAAATGAATGGGAGGCTTCTGGCTCTCTTGGTCCTGGGCTTCCCCTCTGCAAAACCAGGTCGGGAGACTGGGCACCTCCAAGGTGCCCCTGGCCTCCTCCTCCACCACCCCAAAAGAAGGGCGAGTGGTGTATGCGGTGATGGCCTTGCGTGGCCCAGAGGTTCCTGATGAATGAGGCTGATCCGGGTGACGCTGCCTATATTGATCTGAGCAGGTTGTCAGCGAAGGGGAAGTTGTAATTGCTGCTGTAGCTTCATTGTAACCACCAGCCCCGAAGGGAAATTAAACTTTGCAGCTAATGGGGCTATATGATCCTTCAACCTTTGATGTATTGAATCCTGCGTGGTCCCTGGAATACTGAGTGGCCGCTCAGAGGTGCCGTTTTTAAGAGAGGCTGCCTCAGAGCTGATATTCCTTTTAGGCCTGGGGAAGGGGCAGAGCTGAAGGGCCCCTGCATTCCAACATCCCATCAGTTTTCCAGAGAGACTGGGAGTGTCTCTAAGAATCACTCCTGAAGTGTTTGAGTTCAGAGGCACCTCAGGGCATAAACACCCGCCCCAGCCTCACTGTGTCCAAGCCCAGCAATCTGCTGGTGGCCCATCTGACCATACCACACCCTGCTTAGAGACCCTCTGTGGACACCCACCGAACTTCCCTACTCGAAGTGGGCTGTGACTCAGGCCTCTCTCGGGAGTTGTTTAGAAGCACAATCCCCAGACCTGCCAATTTAGGAATCTGATTCCTGTTCACAAAACAGTGTGAAAGACACGGGGCCAGGAGATACACCCCGAGTTCATTTTTGTGGCCCGTAGGCAATTTTGACCTGAAGGGGTAAAGCACGTGTCCAGGGTGTGGTGAACTTTGAGTTGAATCCTGACCTGGTCACTTATCAGTTATATATTTCCTTCCCTGCTTTGAACCTCACTGGGTCGTGGTGAAAATCAAATGCACTTTTACATGCAAAGTGCTTGAAAGAGCACAGGGTACACAGTAAACACCAAAACTTAGCAATTCCCTTCAGTGCCTGCCCAAAGCCTGCACACAGAATATTTCTTTATACTAAACTGTAAATGACTGATACAACCAACTCATAGTCAACATGTTCATGATTCTTGCATAAACCCGTTTTTCAGAGGAGGGAATGAGACTCTGAGAGGTGAAGCAAGTGGTTACCAGAAAGGGATGGAGAGGGAATTGGATCACAAAGCTGTCTGACTCTGGTCCAGGTGCATAAGCTCAACTAATGCATGCTTGATTTAATTGTTTTTAGCTGACTCCCTGGCAGGTAGATTTGCAGTTGGTGAAGCAAAATCTTGGAGAGCGGATGTGCCATCTAAGATTCCCAGCTCATGGGCTGCGGAGAATTCTCCCAGCTCCAGGGATTTGTTCATACAATCAGCAAATGCTGAGCATCTGTGTTACATGAGGCGCCATCCTAGTCCCCGGAGACTGACAGTGGGTAAGACAGGCCTCCTCCTGGCCTTCCAGAGCTGAGAGTGGACACCAAGGCTTCTTCCTACATGTAGCAAGGGGGTCCCAGATCACACGTCCAGACGTCCCCTCTCACTGGCTCTGCTGCCCGCCCTCTCCCACCAGACACCCCTCTTTCCTCTTACCCCTCAGTCCAGTCCCAGCACACGGCATCTCCTGGGCTTGCATCCAAACTGAGTCGGCAACAGGGCATATTTTATCCCAGGACCATTTCTCATCCCAGTATTGACTTACAGGAAATTACATTTCCCCAGCTGGCTTCCTCCCCTTGGGGTGTCTCCTGGGAGAGGGACTGGGGGTGGGAACCCCAGTGAACTGGCTGAAGAGCTGACCTCTCTGGGGGCTGGTGGCTGCTAGTGTGGAAGGTACTGGAGACTGGGGGCTGGGGGTGCCAGACAAGATGAAGGCTGAGACCAAGACAGCAAGAAATCCACATGGTGCTGGGCCAGAATGCGGGATCCCTGGCTTGCATTCCTGCTCTGCTGTGCCTTGTGAATGCCCCTGGGTACGTTACGTAATGTCCTCTGGCCTCTGTATCCTCACCTATGCAATGATGTCCACCTTCGAAGCATGCTACATTTGAGGTGATTCCTAGGGCCCCATTTATAGCCATATCTTCTGCTGAGTTCTGTAAGCATCCCTCACATGTCTTGTGTCCTCTGTGTCTTGTGGATGATACATGCTCAAAGGATGAGGGGCATCTCCCGGGAGGAGAGGGAACCTGAGCCCCCTTCTCCCATCCTCCCTCAGGTTCCGTCTGGAGGCCATGAGCTAGACTGACCACACTCTATCAGAGCCTCCCCGGAGGGACAATTCCGTGCCCTGGGAGAAGGGACAGTCCCAGGGAAAACCCTAATCTGGCCATTTATGGCAGATGACCTTGTGGTGGTCAAGGTCGCACACTGGTCTGTATCCCCATGCCCTCTGTATTCGTTTCTTATTGCTGCTTTAACAGATTACCACAAAGGTGGTAGTTAACACAACACATACATTTATTATCTTAAAGTTTTTGAGGTCAGGCTCTGTTTGGTTTTTTTTTTTTTTTTGAATGAGAATCTCACTCTGCCACCGTAGTGGCACGATCACAGTTCACTGTTGCCTTGACCACAGGGGCTCAGGCAGTCCTTCCACTTCAGCCTCCTGAGTAGCTGGGACTATAGGCACATGCCACCACACCTGGCTAATCTTTTTTTCTTGTAGAGACGAGGTCTCACTATGTTACCCTGGCTGGTCTTGAACTCCTGGGCTCAAGTAGTCCTCCTACCTTGGCCTCCCAGAATGTTAGGATTACAGGCGTGAGCCACTGTGCCTGGTGGAGGTCAGAAATTCAGAAACAAAGCGTCGGCAGGGCAGTGTTCCTTCTGGAGGTGGCTCCTTGGCTTTTCAAGCTTCTGGAGGCCACATACGTCTCTTGGCTCATGGCTACCCTGCTGCATCACCCCAGACTCTGCTTCTGTGTCATGCCTTCTACCGCTGACTGCACCCCTCTTGCCTCCCTCTTACAAGGATGCTTGTGATCACAGGACAGCTTCTCCACCACAAGAGCCTTAACTTAACAACATCTGCAAAGTCCCTTTGGCCATGTGCAGTAACATTTGGAGGGTCCAGGGATGTGAATGTGGACATCTCTGGGGGGGCATTATTCAGGCTGCCACACCAGCCCTTGCAGGCAGGACATCTTTGCATCATTTGGAAACAGAGGCCCAGAAAGGATAGGTTACCTGTCATAAATGGCCATGTTAGGGCTTGAACCTGGGACCGTCCCTACTCCCCACATACTGACATGCCTCTCTGGACTGGAGCTGGTGGTGTGTGTATGGGGAGGTGGTGGTGGAGGGCTGGAGGACATCATGGGTGAAGGCTACATGGAGGCTTCCAGGAGAGCAAAGGCCATTGTTTTTTCTTGCCCATGGACACCTTCGGGCTTAGCACAGGTCCTGGTGTGTGTAGATGCTTAATAAACATGTGATGAATGAATCCATACGAGCAAGAGAGCATGAGACATTTTACTGAAGGAGAGAAATGATCAAATGGAGAACACAACAGGGTGTTAGACTGTGAAGGGCACTGAATGCCAGAACAAGGAGGTTACACTTCACTGTCAAGGCAACTGTGAGCCACTGGTAATGTTGGATAGGAACGTGGTACTTCAGGGAGATGAGTTTGGCAAGATTATGCAGGGAAGTCTAGATAGCAAAGAGGTAAGAGGCTAAAGAAAGGTTAGGAACAATTCCCTAGAACACTCAGTATTTTGCCAAGCCTGTAAGATGGGATTTTGCTATGTTGCCCAGAGGGTCTTGAACTGCTGGGCTCAAGTTATCTTCTGGCTATTGTAAACTCTTGAAATAGCCAAGACAATAAAAACAAGAGGGGCTAGTAGGAGATATGTAATTGGATTGGCAACACAAAAAGAGAGGTATAACTCGGTACTAATTGGAATAATCACAGCTCTAAAACACTATCTACTAGGCATTATAAACAGGCACTGTTCCAAACACCGTCTTACCAACCTTCACTCAATCTGATTTAAAGGTCTCCATTTTGGGCTGGGTGTGGTGGCTCATGTTTGTAGTCTCAGCACTTTGGGAGGCTGAGGTGGGAGGATCGCTTGAGCCCAGGAGTTTGAGACCAACGTGGGCAACATAGTAAGAGCCTATCTACCAAAACATAACTAGCCAGGTGTGGCGGCAAGCTCCTGTAGTTCCAACTACTCAGGAAGCTGAGACAGGAGGATCACCTGAGCCCAGGAGGTTGAGGCTTTGGTGAACTGTGATCGTGCCACTGCACCCCAGCCTGGGGGAGTAAGACCCCTGACTCAATAAATAACTACATACACCCATTTTGTGGATAAAGGAACTGAAACCCTGAGAGCTGAGGGAACTGAACCCTGCACCTATGTGGGTAAAGTAGGAAAGTGGCAGGCCCAGTGTCCATCCTCTTGCCCTTCCACAGCCTTGGTGGTATCTCGTCTCAAGAAGATAGGCTGAGGGCGATGGGGCAGACGCACGATAGGCAAAATCATGAGAGTCCCCCCATCCACAGTTTTGATGTCTGTGCTTTCATTTGCCCACAGTTAACCATGGTCTGAAAATATTAAATGGAACATTCTGGAAATAAACAGCTAATTTGCATTTTAAGTAGCTCATAGTTCTGAGTAGTGTGACGTAATCTTGTGCGATTCGGCTGTCTCCTGCCTGGGACACAAATCCTCCCTCCGTCTGTGGATCCATGCCGTCTATGCTGCCCACCTGTCAGCTGCTTCCTGGCTGTCTTGGGTACCAGATCAACTATCGGGGCATCATAGTGCTTGTGTGCGAGGAATGCTTATTTCACTTTTATTACAGCACACTGTCATTGTTGTTCTATTTCATTATTAGTTGTTCATCTCTGACTGTGTCTAATTTATAAATTAACCTTTATCACCGGTGTGTATGTATAGAAAAAAACATAGTGTATATAAGATGAGGTACTATTTGTAATTGTAGGCATCCACTGGGGGTCGTGGAACGTATCTTGCTTGGATAGTGGGGGGACTAGTGTATTCTACTCTGGGCATTTGGAAGATATACGGTGAGCGTGAATTGATGGTGTGTGGGCTGGGTCTGCTGGTCTGGGGGGCGCAGGAAGGTCCAAAGGAGAAGACCACCCGAGTTGAAAGTGTGGGTCTGGCTGGAACTTGGGAGCCAGTGCGGTTGGAGAGGTAGACCTGTTGCAGTAGACTGGTATCCCTGAGGCCTTTCTTTTGCAGAGCTTGCTGGGCTGGCTTTCAACAGCCCGAGGGCTTTGCTGTTGTCTGGCCCTGCTCAGCTTACCTACATGCAAGCTAGATGTGTCTGTGCATTTCTACCCTTCAGGAGCAGCCCAACTGAGAATGGAAGTGAATTGGTGTGTGAATGGCTGTCCCAGCTCCTTGAGGGGGATGGTCCCAGGAGCGTGTCCACACTGCTTCTCAGTTTCTCCAGTGGGACCACAGTGGTATCTGGCGCGATTCTGCAACCTTGGCTGGCCGTCTTCCCTTCCCTGTTCTCATCTGCACGCTCCTTCCCAGCTTGTCCTGGGATACAAAGGAACTGCTTGTACTCGACTTTGGCTCAGGGTCTCTGCTGATGGGGAAACTCAAGCTCAGATGGGAATCCTTTGCACCCAACTGGACCAGGAAGTTAGGAGCTTCATGAGCGATAAGAGCCCAAATCAACCCTTGGAGACAGGGATGCACAGAGCAGGTAGAATAAGAAAGGGAGTTTGGGAGGGCATGCATAGAAAACAGGAACCCCTGGATTCTGGAATCCAGTGAGGAGAAAGACTGAGAAGGATTGGTCAGCGAGGCAAGGCCATTCATGAGGTCAAGTGTGAGAACTGAAATTGGTTCCTAGATTTAGCAGTTTTGTCATGAATGATATGGGGGGCAATCTTGGTTAAGAGTGATGTGATCAGAGCCACGTATCCAGAAGCTGGAGAGGGCAAGGCAAAATGAAATAAGTATCATTCATTTTTAACAGATATTGATGAAGCACATTTTATGGGTTGTGTGAGATCACATGTACATCACTGAGTCCTGAATGCATTTCCAGAAATTAGGGCATGATACCCATTTCATGGACAGGGAAAATGGAGCATCCAGAAATTAGGGGATGACACTCTGGACCATTAGCATGTGGAGAAAGGAACCACACACTGTGGAGACTGAGTGAGCATGGGATACAGAGTCACTACTTACCAAACACCTACTTTGTGCCAGGTTATTACAAAACAACTAGTTATGCAACCTTGTGTCTGTTACATTTAATTAGTTACATATTCTAGTTATTACATATAGTAGCTATTTCTAATTTACATACAATTAGTCATCATAGGTAAAACACTGAAAACAGTGCCTAGTACAGGGTGAGTGCTTAGTGAGTTAGTGCTTACCATTTTTACTATCAATGCAAATATTATTACTGCTGCTTCAGCTGCTGTGACCTATATACACATCATTGCTAATTTTTATAGCAGCCAAGGGGAGGCCTAATCTCTAGTTTACAGATGAGATCAGTGATGTTCAGAAACGTTCCCAAGGTCACAGAACGAGAAAGAGTAGAGCTTGTATTAGAATACTCTATGTAATTCCAAAGCCCATTTTCTTTCATTGTTGCGGGCTTGGGCAGAATTTTTTCAAGTCAAAAGTGACTTGTGACAGATTGAAGGGAAAGGAAAGGGAACTAATTGAAGACAGAAGAGACTACATGGCTAGCAGGTGTGTCTAGTGCAATAGGTAGGAGAGACTGTGATCAAAAAACCAGACTTACAGATTTTCCATGTTTCCTATACAAGAAGGAAAGAAAAAAAGGACAGAGCAAATTTGGCATTTAGTAGCAGTGAGTTGTGGATGAGAATCTTCCTGTTCAGGGATTTTGGATGACCTGAGACACTTTGGTTTCATGCTTTCAAGCTGTGAGCATGAGAGGAAGGGAGGGAGGTTCTTAGGGGCAGTAAAATCTGACTTGGGCTGGGACCGGTGGCTCAACCTGTAATCCCAACACTTTGGGGGGCCAAGGCGAGTGGATTGCCTTAGCCCACAGGTTCGAGACCAGCCCAGGCAACTTGAGGAGACCTCGTCTCTACAATAAATAAAAAATTAACTGGGCGTGGTAGCACGAGCCTGTAGTTCCAGCTACTTGCAAGGCTGAGGGTGGAAGGATCACTGGAGCCCAGCAGGTTGACGCTGAGGTGGCTGTGAGCATGCCACTGCACTCCAGCCTGGGAGACAGAGTGGGACTCTGACTAAAAAAACAAACAAAAAACTGACCTGGTCATTATGGACATCATGGTCCATAACAGAGTCATGGCTCAGAAAACCCTTATGCAGGGGCCTACAAGGACTAGGGGAAATAGCTCAAAGTATCTTTGTTCTGATCCTAAGTCAATAATTGGCTCAAAGATGAAGGAAGACCGTCAAAGGCAATATAGCATGGTAGAAGCATCAAGGACTTGAGGCAGACAGTCTGAATTTGAAGCTGGGCTCTGGTAACTCCTGCCTATCTGACTTGTACCTAGTCAACTTCCTTCTCTGAGCCTTAGATTTCTCATCTATAAAACAGGGTTGACAGTATCTTTCTCACAGGGTGCTAGGGCAGATGAAATGAGATCATGTTTTTAAGTGTGCCCGGAATGTAGAAAATGCCAATAGTAGATATTAACAATGACATAGTCACCACTTAGGATTTCCCTGGCTTTCTAATGCAAGCTAAATTGATGTCTCTCTGCCCATTTTGCTTTTCCCCATGGGAAAACTAACGGAGCTGGTGCTATTTTCTCCACATCTGCTTCTTAAAGCCTGAACTGTCTTGCATGAACCTGGACTTGGACAAAGCCTGACCTGAGCCTTGGCAAGACTGAATCCCCAGGTAGACAGATCATCCATGGTTCACATTTCCTCAAGTGTGGTTTGCTGTTTCAGACTCTCTGGGGGCAGGGAGGCCTCAGAGGAGGCAAGATCAAGCATTTCATGGCAAGTTCCAACCTTAGATGGAGCTCTATGGAGGAACTGGGGCTGTGAGGTGACATGACCCCATGGATTCTGCAGACCTCATTCCACCAAAGGCAGGGGTTAGGACCCTCTGGGGATCTTAGCACATGCTAAGATCTCACCTATTATTTTCTTTTCAAATTAACTGGACAATCATTTACTTGACTTCACTGCAGGAAGTCACGCAAAGGTCAACCCTATTGAGATGGGCACCCAAGAGCTGTCTGTGGTCCTGAAACCTTTGCCTGAACCCATCACTGGCTATGGTTCACAGTCTCTGCTCTGAGAACCCCTCCAGAGTTCACCTCCCTGTGATACAGTCTGCTAGTCCTGCCACATGTTCTGGTGTGCAAAATAGCATTCCAACATATAACAGCCTGATTCTAGTCTAGTCTCTCATTTGCAATTACAGTGCCTGCAATTATCTCTGGCTGGAAAATAAGTAGAAAGTAGGATCCCTGATTTGGTTTCCAACTTTTTATTCCAAACCCCACAGGATTCCCAGCAATGCTCTACCAGCATGCATCTGGCAGATTGCAAACCACCTGTAAGTAGGGCTGTGTCCCCTCCAACAGGGAGGCGTGGGCTGGCAGAATGGCCTGGGTTGAGCCACAGCTTCAGTACTGACCAGATGGGTGCTTGGGACCAATCGTTCAATCCCCATGAGCCACCAGAGGTTCATTTTTTCTTCAAGAACATTGCTATTCACGTCCTGAGAAACCTTTAATGTCACCTTAGGCCCCCAATAAGTCCCTCTTCTGTGGTCACTGTAGATCTATTTTGGGCTTAGTCATCTCTGGGTTCCCAAAGTTCTCATTTACTCCATATTTATTTAGTAAAAATATGAAATTATATTATATTGTAGTCAGATAAGTATGGATTTGATTGAAGTCAAACAAATATGGTGGATTGAACACTGAATCAAGAGTCAGGACAACACGGATGTACTCAGATGCTGCTGTCATTTTTCTGCTTGGCTTTGAGAAGCCCTCTTTCCCTCCTCGAGGGCTCAGTTTTGCCATCTGAAAGACAGTGGGTTGCGTTAGAGGAGTTTTAAGGGTGCAAACACACACTCACTGAGTACCTATTAAGCAGCTCTGGTGTGCTAAGTCGTAGGAGCCCTGACGAAGGTTGAAACATGGCCCTGACCTCACCGGGCTCTTGTTCCAGTGACCAGAGAGGAAAGTGACCAGGCAATCACAATGCCACACGATTTGATGAGTTCTGAGATGATAACTTGCATCAGCACAGGCAGCTATAGCAGCTCAGAGGAAAGATGCCTGGCCCAGCCCCAGGCAGGGCAGGATTGCTTCCTGGAGGAGGTGCTCACTAAGATGATGCCTAAGGGAGGAATGAGAGTTGGACACTACAGAAATCTGGAGGGAGATTTGAGGAGGAGGTTTCAATGGAGAAAAAGCCCTTGTGGAATCTTGGGTATCCAAGGGGTGCTTCCCATTTGTGAGGCCACAACTGAAGCATGAGGTGTGCAAGTACAAACAGCAAGTGGAGACGACTTTCAGATTGGAGGGGAGGGAAGGGTAGACTCAGGGGAAAGGCAGGGAGGGCTTTGCAGGAACTCAGGTGGGGCTGTTGGTGGCTGGTCCCAGGTTAGTGATTGCAGGGATGGAGCAAAGTGAGAAAAACGGAGAGAAAAAGGTCCTGTTGGTTGGGTGTGGATGACATGAGAAAGGGAATCAGTTTCTCTGGGTGGGGAAATGGGTGTCTGCAGTGCCATTTTTTGAGAAGGGAGCATGGGGATAGAAACAGCGCTTGGGTGTGTGTACACTGCTTTCCATTTGGGATGACTTGGCTCTGTGGAGCCAGGGGACATCCCAGTGAAGACACAGAAGTCCAGAGCTCGGAAAACAGGTCGTGACAAAACAGAGGAAGAGAGCGGAGATGCTAATGGCACTGATGCTCTCTGCCCCGCTCTATTCCCCAAGGATCGTTCCCTTTTCTGAACTCTTTGAGCTTGTTGGTGCCACACAATTAGGCACTTAATTGCTTTCTAATTGATATTGTGCCTCAGCCTGTCTCACCAGATAAATTCCCAAGCTTCTTGAGGGCAGAGGGCTCCTCATAAAGCCTTCTCCAAGGCCTCCCCCGGGCATCACGTGAGATTTATGACACTTGAATGGAGTATGGGAGTTTTCCCATCTGTCGAATGGGAGTCACTGGACTTCCTCCAATCTTTCTGCGATTGCTCAAGAATTTTAGTTTGGTTCATTCCCCAAAATGGCAGCAAAGGAACCAGGGGCAGGGTGTTGCTCATCAGACCTCTGAGATGCACTTTCCTGGATGGGTCCAGCATTGAGATGCTTGGGCTGGAAATAGAAATGAAAACCAAAATAAAAGAAGAAAATTGTTTCTCTCCAGTAGTAGCAGGCACTCAGCAAAACAAACAAGTCTGAGGGAATGCTTTGGCGATTATACAGACAAACAAATCACTTTCCCAAAGTGCTTCTTGGGGGAATTACAGCTCCTGGAAATGAAACACAAACAGATTATTAAAAAAGAGCTCCCCGTTGGGAGAGAAACAGTATTTACAAGAGAAGATGTGCCTAGCCGGACCTCTAATTGCCGTTCATTATCTCATATTGATTTAATTAGCTGCTGCACTCAGGTCTGAATTGCCTGCTGCCCGCAGCAGGGGACTGGCGGGGAGCGGGGATTCAGATTGACCGAGCAGGAGCCCACCATCCCTCACCCTCCTCCTCCCTCTTCCCTGCAACACTGGGGTCAGCTCACAGGGTGTCCTTGTGGTGGCAAAGCCACGACCGGCGGCTGGAGGTGGCTAGCCACGTCCAAGGCCTGGCGGGCGGACGGCTCTGTCTCTTGCATGCCTCAACTGGGGTGGCTGTGAGGAGCTAATTAGCCGCAGTAATTAGAGAGAGTGTCTTCATAATGTGGAATTAGAGTGGTTTGGTGGGAGCATGGGGGGATAGATGGCCCAGGTTGGCTGTGCTAATAGGGGAAAGGAGGCCAAGGGAGGAGGAGGCGGCCTTCCAGAGGGTCCTCTGGCTCCTACGGGGTGACTCATCGACCCCCGCCTGCAGGGATGCTGTGCCCCCATCAAGCTATTTGGCCCTCTGTGGCCTCTCCTCTCCTCCGTGACCCGGAGACTCCAACCGCGCAGTGATTTCCAGATGAAGAAGGAAGGTTATTAACGTTTCTCTCTAGTGGGCATTTGGGGCCAATTGTTTTGAAGATTTGGGGTTTATAATTGCAAGTGATTAATGGGGGAGTTGGCAATCAGGCTTAAAAGGTTGCTAATTGCTCTTTTAATATAATGGTGTCCGAGCAAGTGGAGAGAGCCATGAGCGTGCACAGGCTTGGCATGCAGAATGCACGGCTGGACTTGGGGCAGGGAGTGGAGGCTGCCTTGCCTTCCTCCCTCCCGCCATTCAGCAAATTGTGACTGGGAGTCTGTGGAGCTCTGGGCCCAAGCCTGGGTGCTGGGGACATGGCTGTGGACGCCCTGCCCTCAAGGTGCTTAGTGGGCTTGGGAACACTGTGGCATGGAGTTCCTTTCCTGCTGGCTCTATTCGAGTCAAGGCAACAGAACCAGACCACCACAAGGAGAACTTCCATGGCGCTGTCCAGAGAGAGGAGGAGAGGGCAGCAGTGAAGTCATTCCGATCACACTCACTTGCAAGTGTTCAGTAGGAAGACTGTGTCAAGTGTAGCACAGCCAGGAACAGAAGGGAAGCAAGCAGGCAGGGTCTCGGCCAGGCCGAAAAGGAGATTCCAAACCTCTGCATATGTTCCTTCTAAGAGAAGACCTCAGTCCACGTCACTCAGAGCCTAGTGATGCTATGTTTACATACAATTATTATTAATTTTTTTTAATTTTAAGGAACTAAAATTAAAAAATTGATGTGGGGTACAATTCAGGGTTAGGTATGCAAATGTTCCTTATGCAGGTACCCTTGTTGATGAGGATTCACACACAATTATAACAAACCTGGGATCTGATTCTCCTTTCCCCACAGGTGAAAAGCCATGACCACCTGTATGGACCATATCTTATAAGTTTAGTGCCCTCTGACAGAGAGGGAAATCGAGGCTTACTCATGGCTGCATCTTCTGTAAATTAGATTTCAGTAGGTTAATCTTCTATTCTTTGCATCAGACTCATAGTAGGTTCCCATGTTCAGATGAAAATTCCTTAGAGTTTATTGTATTAAGGAATGGCACATAGATTTCATCTTTTTTTTTTTTGAGTTGGAGTTGGAGTCTGCCTGTTACCCAAGCTGGAGTGCAGTGGTATGCTCATGGCCACCACAGACTTGACATACTGGGTTCAAGCAATCCTTCCACCTCAGTCTTCCAAGTAGCTGGAACTACAGGCAGGCACCATCATGCCCAGCTAATTAAAAAAAAAATTTATTATAGAGACGAGTTCTCACCAAGTTGCCAAGGGTGCTCTTGAACCCCTGGGCTCAGGCAATCCTCTTACCTCAGCCTCCCAAAGTACTGGGATTATAGGCATGAGCCACCATGTCTGGCTAGATTTCATCTTGCTCACAAACTGCATTTCTTAGTTGTGGCTGCTTGGAATATTGTATTGGGAAAGCACTCTGAATGTACATCTGGTCACAGTGAGGGGGAAAAAAATCAGTGATTGATTAGTAATGTCTGCTTTGATGAAGGGAGAGGATATAGTGGTATGATGCACAAATTTGTTATCCTTGACAAAACTTCATGTTCTTACTTTTCAGTTTTGTGACAGTGTCTCAAAGAGCGGAAGTGACTTACCAAAGGCCCTTAGGACTCACTTCAGAAGGGATTTATTCACCTGCTCCCATAGGCCCAGTAATGCAAGGGAAAGAAGAACCATGGCATGGGCTCTTGAGGAGATGACATGTTATTAGGAGGGACCAGACATAGATAAATAGTGTGTGCAGAGGGAGTCCAGAGAAATGGTTGAGGGAGGGCACCACAGAGGAAGAGGATCTTGGAGGGTTGAACAAATTAATTTAGGCAGCTGAAAAGATTGAGAGTGGCTAGCTTGGCGGGGGAGGAGGGAGAGCACGGAAGGGGCAAAGGCAAAGAGTGGAAGAGAGATTGTGTGCGTGAGAGAGTTGGGGAAGAGGCTGGCGAGGCTGGAGTGGAGGCTGTGTGTTAGGAAGTGGTGGGGGAGAAAACAGAATCTTCTGAAGAAAGAAGGTTTTTCATCACGCTTGTCCCTCTGTAATGATCATAGTGTGTTGTACACAGTAGGTGCTCCATAGGTGTTAAGTCCTTTCCCAGTCCTCCTTTGGGTCATTCATTCACTCAACAAACATGCAGTGGACACTTAGGAGGTACCAGATCCAGGTCTGAGAGCTAGGAGAGGGTGACATGTCAAAAAGACACAGTGCCATTCCCGGAATGCCTGCCATCTGGCCGGAGAGGCTGCATGGCTGGACCCAGGGCTTCTGGGCTGGGTATCGGGAGGCCTGAGCTTGGTCTAGTGTGTTCTGAGTTTGCATTGTTATTTTGAGGAAATCGTGTGCCCCGTGTGGGGCCCCCTTCTCCCTGCAGGACTAGGCCCTGTCCACCTCTGCCTGTCACTCTGCTCACGGCTCCATCCTGCTCCCCTAAACTCTGAACTCACTCCCACACTAGGCTCTTCATAAACACCAGCCCCCCCTTCCATCTGGTTGACTTATTCTCATCCCTTGGGCCTCGCTGTGAGCACCGCCTCTTTCAAGAAGCCTTCCCTGACTACCTTTGTAGGGGCCTTGCTTTGGTCTCTGTCTCAGCCCCCATCATGCTTTTGAAGCATCCAGTGGCAACTTGGGTACCACATTTTTCTTTGTCTTCCCCCTCTGGCTCGAGGGCTAGTTTCCCATTGCCATGCCCCCTTCTGGCTCATCACTACATGGATGCATGAGAACGAATGAAGCAGTCTGACCCTCAGTGTCTTCATCTGTAATATGGTGGTTGTCAGTGCACATACTGCAGAGTGTTGTCGTGAGAGTGAGATGGGATAAAAATGGAACATGTCAAAGTCTGATGCTCATAGCTCCTCAGCTTAGGCTAGTTAATATGAGTTTCCTTTAACCAGGCTTCTTTTTTTTTTTTTTTGAGTTGGGATCTCACTCTGTCGCCCAGACTGGAGTGCAGTGGCTGCTCCCGGCCACCGCATCCTCGACCTGCTGGGCTCCGGCGATCCTTCCGCCTCAGCCTTCCTTGGAGCTGGAACTACAGGCGTGCGCTACCACGCCCGGCTGGTTTTTTGATTTATGGTAGAGATGAGGTCTCGCCAAGTGGCCCAGGCGGGTCTCGAACCCGTGGGCTCAGGCAATCCGCTCACCTCGGCCTCCCAAAGTGCTGGGATTACAGGCTGAGCCACCGAGCCCGGCCTAACCAGGTTTCTAACTCGTAGGATGGGCTGCCTCGGGTGGGCAGAGAGTGAGAAGGAGCTTCAGCCATCAGCAGGGGCAAGGGATGGGCCAGGCCTTCGGGCGTCACTCCGCCCTGTGCCTCAGAGCCTCTTGATGTCCGGCCTTTAAAGAAGAAACCTGCCCCACGGAGCTCTGATTTAATTAGCTTGGCGATATTGCCCCATCGATCACTCATCGCTCGCCCATGGAAAGCAGGAACTGACATCGACTTGTTTATTCAAGCCCGACTGGGGAGCTCCGCCCTGCCTTCCCCAATAGCATATTTGAGTTCAGACCAGGCTCTCTCTTCTGCAGGTGCACGGGCACGCCGGGCCCCGCTCCTTGGCATCCGGGCCCTCTCCCCATCGCCTCTTTTCCAACTGAATTAGCTTTAATTTTTTTGGGGGGATGAAAAAGTTATTTGCTTTATGTCTGGTGCTAAATGTCCTAATTGTTTCCTTCATCTTGGGTAATACCTCATTAATTTAGCGACTGCCTGCCACTTCCGGAACAGCCATCGCCTTCAGGGTTTTTGGTTATTATTATTATTCTTTTCTGCAGCTGGTGGTGCTGGGTTGGAGAGGATTCAGTCAACTTGGGGCTCACTGGGGATGCCTCCCTCCACCCCCCTCTGCTCACCTGACTCCCCTCCCTCTGCCCCGCCTTTCCCTCTGCCTCTGTCTTTCATTCAGACCCGCTTCCATGAGAAAGCTAGTAGGAAGAGAGAGCTCTCCATAAGAACACCTGGGACCAGCTCAGATCTCAGGGCTTCTCACTGTCCCCACCATGCCTCACTTCCTCTACAGGGGTTTGCTGATTCAGGGCTTTCCCAATTGTGTGACACTCCATGTGGGTCCCGGGCATGTGAGGCCAGGGAAGGAGAAGAGGGTCAAATAATTTGGGGAATGTTGTGCACTATGTCAGGAACTCCTGGAGAATCGCAAAACACACTGGGAAATTAAAGGCTCTAAGAAGGTTTGCAGTGTAAAACCTATTGAACTGTGTTTTATTCAAAGACATCTGAACTCAACAACCTTTTCCAGTGCTACATGGAACAAACTCACTTGGGAAGTGCTAGCCTCATCTAACAACGTGCTGTCCCCACTCTTCCTTCTTAGCCAGTCAAAACTCTATTTTTTAGAAAAGATATTTTCTGTGTTCGGACTTCTCAGATGCACTCATTCCCCGAGGAGAAACTCATTACCCCTCCTCCGTGGCCAGAAGAGAGAAGTTTGAGACTCTTTGAGAGATTTAGCATGCTCCTCTTTTCTTCAGTCTGTGCTGTGCATTCCTTAAGGCAGCTGTAGGGAAGGGGTAGACCGCCTTGCTGTCAGACGCAAGTTTGAATCACAGCTCCGCCTCTTGGTGGCTGAGCTTTCCTGGGCCCATTACCAAAAATCTCTGTGACTCATCTGTTAAATTGGATGATGACACCTCTACCACCAGACTATAGGCAAGTTCATGGAGATAATATAAATACGATCCGGGGCTCCTGGGAAGTACTTGGGATATTCTGGTGTGTGTGTTTGTTTATTGGGGTGAATGTCACAGACCATCAAATAAACCATTTTAGAGTGTAAGATTCAGTGGCATTCTGTGAATTTATAGCATTGTGTGGCTGTCATTTCTGTCCAGTTTCAAGACATTTTCACCACCCCAAAAGGAAGCCCAGACACCTTGAGGCAGTCAGTCACCATTTCCCTCCGCCAGTCCTGGCAATCCCCAATCTGCTTTCCGTCGCTGTAGAACCATCTATTTTGGATATTTCATCTAAATGCAATCACATAATATGTGACCTTTGGTGCCTGACTTTTTTCACTTAGCACCATGCTTTCAAGGTTCATTCATGCTGTAGAAAGAATCAGGGCTTTGTCCCTCTTTGAATAATATTCCATTGCATGGATAGACCACATGTTATTTATCAATTCATCACTCAGTACATTCTCTAATGGATGTATTTGTCTATTATTTATTTATTTAGAGTCAGGGTCTTACTCTGTCATCTAGGCTGGAGTGCAGTGGTACCATCATGACTCAATGCAGCCTTGACCTCTTGGGCTCAGGCAATCAATCCTCCCACCTTAGCCTCCCGAGTAGCTGAGACTCCAGGTGTGCACCACCATGCCCAGCTAATTTTTTGTAGAGACATGGGCTCACTATGTTGCCTTAGACTGGTCTTGAACTCCTGGGCTCAAGGATCCTTCTGCCTCGGCCACCCTAAGTGCTGGGATTACAGATATGAGCCACCGACTATTCACACTTGATTTCAAAACATCAGCGTTCACACATAGGACCCATCTGTCAGCTGCCTGGCTAACTACTCTGTTGATAAAAGGTCCCACTGCATCCCAGCGTCATATCCACAAGCACCCAGGAGTTGAATTTTCTCTTTTGTAGTTCCTCATTGAGACATATTTGGACAAACTAAGATGTCTGTGTGTATTTTTGTTGAAATGGGACCCCATTTGCTATTGGAGAGTAGGATCCAATTAGAAGTTAAGGGCCACTCTAGCATGGAAGCCTACCACTGACAGCAGTGATTCCAAGGGCTACGTTGTCAAGGACAGTGGAGAGGAGCTTGTCGTCCTGGGGAACCCACTGAATTCACTCTCTGAGTTCAGGTCTACAGGATAGAAACCCTTATAGGTGGGCCTTAGGAGAAGGGCCTACTGGCCAGCAGTTATCCACGGGGAAGGCACCCACCTCCTGGCTGCTGTGAGGCTCACAGCAGGTGTGCTGGGTGAGTCCTAAAAGGTGGCATCATTCCACATTTTCTGGAGGACAAGGATCTGGCTTGTTTAGCTTGTGGTGATCTCTCCCATGCTGGATGCACCTGTAGTGGGCACTCAGGAAATATTGGTAACTTGCCCTAAAGCTGCGACACTGGAGTGTGGTCCAGGTGGGGTTTGGACTCAGGTGATCTTAGGCCAGAAGGTCCGGGCATCCCGTTTTGTACAATCCTCCCTGTCCTGTGCATACTACACAACGTCGTCATTGTTAATGTATTTGTCCATCTCCTCAAGGATGAAAATGGGTTGCTCAAGGGAAGGAGGGGTACTTTCTCATCTTATTGCCAGCACAGTGCAACACCTACAGTAGGTGCTCAGTACTCGTCTGTCAGGCAGTTGGATGTCATCTCATAAGCCAAAGAAGCCTTTCTGCAGAAAGAGCTATTAGAGTTCTGGAGTGAGACCTGGGACTGCTGTCTAGCTCAGTACTGACTCTGAGCCTGGTATATATCAGAGTTTTGCATTTGTGCATTAAACGGAAATGTATGTATCCACCCCACTCAACCCCAGAAGAATGAACCACACTGCAGGGGGAATATCTAAAAATTTCTGAGATACATTCCCTGAAGGCCAGGCATAATTAAGACATGTTCTCATCACCCTCGCTTTTTAGATGACTTAACCAAGGGTCAGGGGGTTGCCTGAGATTGGGTTTCCAGGAAGTGGAGTCTGAGATGGAAACTTGCATGTGGAAGGATTCCCGGGAAGAGCTGCTGGGAGGCATGCAGGGAAGGAAGGAAGGAAGGAGAGAAAGGAGGAAGGAAAAGAGAGGGAGGCAGGGAGGAGGAAGGAAGGACTAGGCAAAGGGAGACATGGACCTACCATGCCCGAGGTCTCAGCGGTTGCACACGGAGCTCTGGAGCTGGGATCAGCCTTGAGCACCCTCCCTCACTGAGGCTCCAGGGCTGGCCTTTGTGTCCCCACGTGACCTTGGGGACGCAGCTACTCAGCACCAGGGGCAGCTCAGTGAGGGACGCAGCAGTGGCCGACAGCAGCCACCACCGCTCTTGGCAGTGGGAGCGGGAAGTGTGTGAGCCCTGAGAGGGCTTCCCTGTGGGTGGGTCGCTTCAGTGACCAGAGGGACAGAGGCCTCCATGTCCCCCAGCTTCTAGGAGGCAGACTGAGAGGTGAATCCTGGGTTCTGGAACCTGGCCATCCGGGACTGTATCGATGGACTTGCTTTGTGAAACTACGCAAGGCACGCCTGCCCCCGTCACACCAGAGAGCACGGGCCTCAGTCTGGGGAGATTAGAGGATGGCTGGTGGGTGTCTGGTTTGGGCAATGGCCACAGACAACTGGGGGATGCAGACAGTCAGTGCCGACCTGTGACCACAGCCAAGTGGGATGTCATTTCACAGGCAGGGCTGGAACTCAGACTCCCAAGGCCCTCACACAGCGCTTGCTCTGCTAGTCACACCTTGTAGGAGGGGGGAGCCAACGGCTATTGGAGACCTACGTGTGCACTGGGATGAGGGATGGCTCCTCCCCTTCTGCCTCCCCTGCTCCTCCTCCTCCTTTTCCTCTACTTCCTCCCTTTCTTCCTCCTTCTCCTCCTCCCTCCTCCTCTCTCACTTTCTCTCCCTCCTCTTTTTCTTCCTTCCCCTCCTTCACATCCTTCTCTTCTATACCTTTTTTCACTGAGTCCTCCCCATAACCCTGAGCGGTAACAATAACATATGTCCAACTCACAGAGGGGGACACCAGGGTTCTGAGGGTTAAGGTGGCATGCACCAGGTCACGCTGGTGGTAAATGGAGTATGAGGAAGAAAGGAAGACCCAAGAGCAGCCTTTCCTACCTGTAGAAAGTTCAATATCAAGAGCTTGGCTTTGAAGCTTCAAGTTTAACTGCCCATAATCTAGGAAGTCCTGTGGTTCTCAGGCATCCATGATTCAGCCTGGGGGCGGTCATACAAATTCTGCCACTGCAAACTGGGTTTCAGTAGGTGCAGCCATTGTTCCTCAGACATAATTCCAACCCACGATGATCAGGCCTCCACTAACAGGGTGGTGGTGGTGGTGGGGCATTCCAAGAGCTACTCACACTGGGGTGTGAGGCATCCCTGAAGTACCCTCTGGTTTAAAACTGCTTTCTTTGTGACCAAGACTTGCTTTATTCTGTGTTGATCTTCCTTCCCTGACAGACAAAAGTCTCCCCAGTTAAATTCTAGAAGACACTGGTTTCATGGCACCTTCACCCTGGAGGGTTCCGGGCTTCTGATGGCCCCTTTCCCTGGTGGGTGTCAGTGATGTGGGGAAGGATGGAGGGAAGGAAGCACCAGAATATCGCCTATTGAAAGGGGTGTGAGGGTACCTGAGAGGGTGGCTGAGAAAGCTGCTGAGGCGAATCCCTTCTCCTCTTTTCTCTGCCCTTGAGGTTCCCAATAACGCCCAGGTTTCTGCAGATTTCTACAAAACATTCCACTTGAAATGTAGGTGACTCACGAAGGGTGGAGAAGTGCAGCAGCTGTATCACATAGTAGTTACTCAATAAGTATATGATGAATGGGTGAACCAATCAGGCACCAGGGACCATCCAGGCATATGTGCGGTGGATCAAGCCTGTAATCCCAGCACTTTGGGAGGCCAAGGCAAGAGGATTGCCTGAGCCCAGGGGTTCGAGACCAGCCTGAGCAACTTGGTGAGACCTCGTCTCTACAATAAATCAAAAAATTAGCTGGGCGTAGTAGCACGTACCTGTAGTTCCAGCTACTTGGAAGGCTGAGGCGGAAAGATTGTCTGAGCCCAGCAGGTCGAGGCTGCGTTGGCCGTGAGCGCTCCACTGCACTTCAGCCTGAGCAACAGAGTGAGACTCTGACTCAAAAAAAAAAAAAAAAGAAGAAGAAAAAAAAAGAAAGAAAAGAAAAACACTCCTTGAGTGTAGATACTATCCTTATTTTTTGAGAGGAGAAAGGCAGGGCTGGAACAGTGGGGCTCTAGCAGATGCTGCCGGGGCCCTGCCTCTCCCCCTTTGACACTCATGTCTACACAGACACTCATGACTCTCAGCCTGGGGGCTCCATACTGGCCACAGAGCCACGCTCAGCCTCTGCACAGGGCAGGTTAGGGGTGGGGGAAATGGATGCTTGTACTGTATACTGTCTCCCAGAGTCCTCAGCAGGCCTGAGCTCCGGCTGCCCTGGTGGGCGTTTGCTTGCAATCCACTCTGCACCGGCTTTCTTCCCAGTCTTGCTTCCCTACTCCACAGCTGTGTTTCTTGGGATTGTCACCCTCGCCAACAGAACTAGAATCCTTCCCTCCAGGTGTGCTCAGGGCAGAAGCCATGCCATGAGTGGCTCAGAGAGGAAGAGAGATGCTTCTGCAAACACAGCATGCAGGAGGTGGGCCCAGGGTCGACCTGGGACTTGCACCGATGCCTGCGCTCTGTCTAGTATTGTTTCCTCATTCAAGTTCTCCCCCCAGGCTCCAGGAAACCATTTAGAAAATGATAGCCAGCCTGTGTCAAACGCTTGGGATATGTCAGATGCAGCTGGATGCTGTTCTTACCATAGCGAAAGGTTTGTCCCCCTCAGTCATGAGCACGATCCCGTCACCCAGCATGTCCGTCTACCGCCTCTTAAGGTGACTCCTTCGTTAACATTCTCCACGTCAAGTCTCTTATTTCCTAAATAAAGTTACTGCGCATGGGAATATTATTTTACTTTTAAAAATGGAAAGGTGAAATCACTCTCTATAATTACAAGTTAATTTTTAAAATAAGGACTTTAAGTATAAAAATATTTGTCTTCCTATTTAAATTTTGAGGCCAGTTGTGGTGGTTCATACTTGTAATCCCAGCACTTTGGGAGGCCAAGGCAAGAGGATTGATTGAGCCCAGGAATTAGAGACAAGTCTGGGCAACATAACGATATATTATTTCTGTAAATAATCATGATCATAAATAAATTAAAAAATAAAATATGATTGTATCCTTTGTGCAGCATTAGCTTTGGTCAATTCTGTACCATATCTGCAATGTAGGCACCATCATCTTTCCCATCTTTTGGAGAAAGAAAACCGAGGTTCTGAAGGTGAGTTGACCCATCTGAAAATGACAGAGTTGGGATTTGAACATGGAAAACTCTGAGCCCCTGAACCCAAAGAAATGAGGAGACATTGGCCTGCCCCTTAGATGAGTTGCCTCTGCAGTACTGTGCTATGTTTTCTTTTTTGGGGGTTGTTTATTTACTTATTTATTGTAGCAATAGGGTCTCACTATGTTGCCTAGGCTGGTCTCCTCCTGCCTCAATTTCCAGTGTTGGGATGACAGACGTGAGCCACTGCACCTGGCCTACAGTGTTCATGTTAAAAATAGCAGAATTTCTTCCAATGCTCTTTTTTTTTCTCCCAGTAAAAAGGCATTAGGGTCTGTTTATCTGGGGGTTGAACAAGGACCTATCAGTGGAAGTGGTAAGACTTAGCATTTAAGCCCCACGTGTTTGGCCAGGTCTAGGTCAATGTCTTTGATCTTTGAAAGCCTTTCCTGGGGAGAGATTAACCTTGACCCTCCCGTAACTGCATCAAAGTGGTGCTCCTGGCAGGCAGCAACATCCAGCTTGCTGATGTGTTGGCCAGGTTAGAGTTTCCCATGAGCACCCTGGAAAGGAAACTTGACAGGAAGCTTCCGCCTTGTGCTCCTGTTCCCACTATTTCTCATGCTCCCCTCCCACTGGGTCTTCCTGCCTCTTCATGGTAACCCCAGGGACTCAGTGGCTCTCTTGTGCTCTGAGGCGCTGCAGCCGGAAGGCAGAGGGTGGGAGGAGCCCCGGCACCACCTGCCTCGATGGTCCATTTTAACTCCACCATTCAGCACGTTCAGAAATGTTCAGGTTTTATTAGGTTAAATCACCACTTTTCAAAGTGGGACTCCTGGGGAAGCCCGAGACCTTTTCAAAATCATTTTTGTGGAAAGCTAAGGTATTTTCTCTCTCATTCTCCCATGAGTATATAATAGATTTATTTTCCTAGCAAATGTTGTTATCAGCTATGTGTTAACTATTTTCTAGAGACTACATGACATGGGGTGATGTCATCACTTTCACAATTAACAGAACATGGGCTTGTGTATCTTGTATATTTTACTTTATTTTAATTATTTAACTAAATTTGTTTATTTATTTGAGCCAGAGTCTCACTCTGTTGCCCAGCCTAGAGTGCAGTGGTATGATCACGGCTTACTGCAGCCTCATCCTTCTGGGCTCAGGTAATCCCTCTGCCTCAGTCTCCTTAGTAGCTGGTACTATAGGCGCATGCTACCATGCTATACCCAGCTAGGTTTTTTTTATTTTTAAATTTTTTGGAGAGACAAGCTCTCTATATGTTGCCTCGGCTGGTCCTGAATTCCTGGGCTCAAGCAATCCTCCTGCTTCAACCTCCCAAAGTGCTGGGATTACAGACACGAGCCACCATGCCTGGCTTTTCTTGTATGTCTTAGTGTTTTAAACATTTCTCAGTTTTAATTTCTAATGTGACAAATATCCATAGCAATATTCTACAGCAATAAATGCTTTGGGGAGTTCCCAATAATTCTTAAAAGGATAACAAGGCCCTGAAATCAAAAAGGGAGAATTTCTGAGTTAAGCTGTGTGAAATTGCAGATATTTGACAATTTTTAATCTATAGAAATGGCAGCATCGTGTCAGCCTATGCTCCATGGGGATTGCTCAGAGCTCACATGTGTCTTTTCCTTGGCTTCAGCGGTCTCTCCTCATCTCCACCTGAGTAAATCCCACCTTATGCTTCAGAGTTCAGTTCAGTCTTCATCTTCTTGGGGAAGTGGTTCCTGAAACTTCTGCTTTTGCACCTCTCCTCTAAAGCACTATCATGAATTCATCCATCTGATTCTTTGACTAATAATGTCTGCCTCCCACCCAGACTGTGAGTCCCATGAATACCAGGACCACAAGTGATTTTGCTCACCAGTGGACCTTTGAGCTCATAGAGCAAACCTTCACAGAGTGCACTCTTTGCTTATTCATTCTTTCATCCATCCGTCCATCCATCCATCCACCCATCCATCCAATCATCCATCGATCCATCCATCCATCCATCCATCCATCCATCCATCCATCCATCCATCCATCCATCCGGGCATCCAACCATCCAACCATCCAACCATCCATCCAATCATCCAACTGTCCATCCATCCATCCAATCATCCATCCATCCATCTGTGCATCCACCCATCCGTACATCCATCCATCCAACCATCCATTTGTCCATCTGTCCATCCATCCATTCATCCATCCATCCATCCATCCATCCATCCATCCATCCATCCATCAGCCATTCAGGCATCCATCCGGGCATCCA
Source organism: Carlito syrichta (assembly GCF_000164805.1). Taxonomy (NCBI): domain Eukaryota; kingdom Metazoa; phylum Chordata; class Mammalia; order Primates; family Tarsiidae; genus Carlito; species Carlito syrichta. The sequence goes on along the minus strand of NW_007074664.1, from coordinate 442,351 downwards.
TCCATCCAGGCATCCATCCGGGCATCCATCCATCCATCCATCCATCCATCCATCCATCCATCCATCCATACAAGCATCCACCCATCCATCCAACCATTCATCCATCCATCCATCCATCCATCCATCCATCCATCCATCCATCCATCCAGGCATACATCCAGGCATCCATCCATCCATCCATCCAAGCATCCACCCATCCATCCGACCTTTCATCCATCCATCCATCCATCCATCCATTCATCCAAGCATCCATCCATCCATCCCTCCGTCCATACATCCATCCAAGCATCCATCCATCCATCCGACCTTTCATCCATCCATCCATCCATCCATCCATTCATCCAAGCATCCATCCATCCATCCCTCCGTCCATACATCCATCCATCCATCCATCCATCCAACCATCCATCCATCCATCCATCCATCCCTCTATTCTCCTTACATTTATCAACATAGCCTGAGTGTCCAGCTCTGGGTTTGGCAGTTTACCTAACTTTCTGTTTAGTCTTGAGAGTTATCAAAGAATGATTGTTCAGGACACTTGGCAAAACACTACAAGATGGATTTTATTTGAGCTACTGTAATGGAGGAGAATGACTTCAGCCCTGAACTGAGCTCCACTCTAAATATAGCCCAGGGCAGTTGGAGATTTATAGTTAATGGGTAGAGTGAGGGAATCAGTGGATGGAAAATTACTAAGAGAAACTTGATTAGATGTCAAGAGTGGGGGGATTCTTGCTAAACTTGCTTAGCAGGGTATTTTGCTAAACCTGAGTTTGGCAGGCCAAGGATGGCAGGCAAAGGGAAGCCTAGTTGAGAAGTTTAGTTAAGGAGGGAGTTATTGTCAGAGGGAAGTCCATATTTCTAGATAAGCCAAATGAGCCTCAGAAATTATCTCAGGCTAGAAAGCGGTAGTACAGGCTCAAGACACATTTGTAAGATTTACCTTGGGCTCCTTTCACAGTTCTTGGTATACTGTGGAAGAGGGAATACATTCTGGAAGACTTCTGAGAAGTGACTTTTCAGCTAGACCCTAACTCACAAAGGATGTTCCAGAATCTTCACTGGGATCTCTTCTCAGCTTTACTTTCATCTACTTGCTCCATCAATATTCTCTAGGTAGAGAGCTAGAAACTGAGGATACAGAGGAATATATAAGATGGGCAAAGAAATGAGTGCACATGCAAGTGCATCTGTGTGAGATTACACAGCATGAGATTACTCAAACAGAGAGGATGAGAACAGGTTGTTATGAGGAAAAAAAACTGAGTTGGAAGGGAGCAACTATTCCAGAAATTCTCATGTAGGTGATTTTTCTATCTGGGTCTCTTGAGAAAAGTCAGTGAATATTCTTAAAAGGAATTTGAAGGCATGATTTCTTTATCAAAAGTGAGCTGCCACATCTGTAGATTTGATATCGGTACATCTCTTTTGGCTTCAGTGTTGACAACAGTCACTACAAAATGCTATTATTGCTGTGTGCCAACAACCCAAATGTATTCATTTCTTGGATACTGACCATCACACTATAAGGCAAATACAACTTTTGGTTTCACTGTACAGATGCAGAAACCGAGGACCAGAGCTGCCTTGAAGGTCAGATCTGAGGCTAGAGTCCATGTTCTTATCCACTAAGCTCACTGTCTCCCACTTTGGAGGAGCGAGGGCTTCCCCCTTTCTCAGCTTGAGGAGGTGACTGGTGATGGCCCCAGTGTGTGTGTGTGTGTGTTGGGAAGTGATGGTAACTGATCACTGGGTGCTAAATACCATGACCCTCAGGAAAGGGAGGCCAAATTGGATGGTGGTCATAGTCAGAGACCCTTGAGTCAACAGACATGGGTGTTATCCTGCCTTAATTATGCATTCATGGTGGCTCTCCCACCCAGCACCTGAGTTTCCTTCTACATTAAATAGGGTTTATACTCCTTAATGACCATTAAAGCAAACAGCACAAGAAAGAACCTAAGATACACCCTATTCTTTCTCTCCCTTCTTTCTTTCCCCGTGGTGCTGCAGTGAGGTGACTGGGGCTCTCCTAATTTGTGTTTTGTGAGTATGGGATATTTGATTCCAAGGCCAAAGCTGGGTTCACCAGATTCCAGTATGGGCCACTTCCTTTCCCCCAAGAGAGGCTGTTTGACTCCATGCCAGTGTTTTGTTGATTTAAGAACTCAGTGTGCCTGACACCTTTAAAGCACTACACATTTGGAAAAGTCCCCCTCAGCCCAGGAACCATTAATCACCCTCTGTAATTCAACAACACAGCAACCTGTAATGAGGGTATCGATTTGTGAGTTTAATTGTGTACTCATGGTCTCCCCTCTATCCTGTGAGCTCCATGAGGGCAGGGATTATGTCCATTTTTATTCACATCTGCGTCCCTAGTGCCTGCTCCAGGGCCCAACACATAGAAGACTCTCAACAAATGTTGGTTGAATAAGGAATGAGGGGATATAGGGGTTCTTGGTTAAGTTTCTCCCAGGTATTACATTAAGTTCAAGAGAGGGGCAGGCAGTTAGTAAGGAAACTCAGTCATAATAATTCTTTGCATCTGGGCTGAGCTTCAGAGCTTAGATAGCACTGAATGTTGATGGGTGCTGGTGGCGAAAATGATGACAGTGCTGATTACGACAGAGATGATGGCGATGTCTGATGATGATGATGGCGGTGGTGGGTGATGACAGCGGGGATGATGATGGTGGTGATGATGATGACAGTGATGATGATGAGGGAGCTGCTGCTGCTGGTGGTGACGGCGATGATGGTGTTGACAATGGGGGTGATAGGAATGGCAGGCGGGTGATGACGGTGATGGGAGTGATGGTGCTGGTGATGATGATGGGGATAGTGACGATGGTGGCAGGAATGACAGTGGTGGTGATGGTGATGATAGAGATGGGAGATGACTGATGGTGATGATAATGATGATGCCGATGACGGTGATGGGGCTGATGATGATGATGATACCACCACCTCCTGAACTTTTGTTAGGCCCTGGGTAGTTGATATGCATTATCTTTACATGATTTGCACAGTAACTCTACACTTATTATTTATATTTTATTTATGAAGAAACAAGGCCCAAAGTATTTGACCAAAGTCACCAGCAGTTCAGGGACAGACCTGAGACTTGAACTCACATTAGACTTTGCTCTCAACCATGAAACTCTCAAGCCTTTCTTTGGCCATGATCTCAATTAATCCCTCCAAGCATGTCACTACCATCACCTTTGTACAGATGAGGAGCTTCAGAGAGGGAAAGGACCGGCTGAAAGTCACACAGATCAAGAGGGACGGGGCTGTGACCAGAATCCTACTGTTCTTGTTTCCAGAACAGAGACATTTCCACTGTAAGACAAGTTTTGGGAGATTTGAGGGCCTGGAAACAGAAGGGATCCTAGATCCCAGACACGTGGATCCTAATTCTGGCATGAGAAGATGGGCATATCACTGAAACTCAATTTTCTCCACCACAAAATGGGAACCATTTTCCGGGGATGAAGATTTACTGAGATCATAGGTAAGGACTTGATTTGCAAACCGTAGAGCTCTGTACTGTTAGATATAATCAATTTCCATGCCTTGATGAGCCAATATCTTCATGCTTTTGACAGTCCAGTGAAATTTCTATGTAGTCAGTTTCCCTGCTAAAATTAATCACCCCTAAAGTCCTTCTAGCTTTGATATTCTGCGACCCTCAAGAAGCAACATAAAATGCTCCATTCAAGAACTGAAAAAAGTCATACTACTTGAATGCTAGATTTCAGTGTTGGTAAGGTTTAAGAAAAGGTGTCTTCCTTACTACGTTGTAGTAACCTGGCTCATGTCTCTGTCCAGAAAACATTTAATTTTTAGTCCCGTTTCAGCACTTTTGTCCTGAGTGTTTCTCTGCCTGGAACAAGATTCTCTTTCTACTCAGTGGGGTGTCAGCTCACACATCATCTCAACAGATAAGCCTTCCTGCCCTCCCCTGTCTAAAGAAACACTAACCACCCTACCCACTGTCAACACTCCCAGCACATTGCTCTATTGTTTTTTTCAGCATTCACTAAACCAATTGGAATTAACTAGCTGGTTCATTCTATTATATTCTCATTTTCGGCATGAAAATGTAGACCCTACGAAATCTGGGCTGGTATCCCCAATGTCTGAATAAGTGGCCAGCAAAAAAAAAGCATTTCATAAATATTAGTGGAATGAAGCGCTGAATAAATGAATTTTGTCCCATGTTACTTGGGGATGCCCGTGTTGTGGATGGATTCCTATTCTCTCAATCTCAGATAGGAGATGCCACATCCCATTTCCAGTCCCCTGAGTCACTGAGTGTCATGCCTGATAAATGGCCATCATTGTGGGAAGGCACCAGACCTTATTTCTCAGCTGGAGCTGACACCAGCGCCTCCTGCCAAATGTGGGGAAGGGAGCTGGGTCCACACTCACAAGGGCCGGGGGGAGTTGGGGCGTTCCAGCCCATGCTGTTTCTGGAAAAGCCGTCCAGTTTTCTTGTTTCTCTCCACTTGTGAAATCTGCTGTCACCCTTTTGTAAAGATGTCTGAGAAAGCGCAAAACCAGATTTCCCGGAGCTGGGGACGCAATAGTTTGTGCAATTATAACTGAACGCATCACAGAAGTCAGATTGGCACTCACGGCTTGCATAATTCATCACTCATCTTCCTGTCAGGGCCTAAGACCTTTCATATCTGGGAGACAAAAAAAATTAAGTTTACATTGCGCGATTAAAAATTCAGAAGTTTAAGGGCAAGAAAAAAGGCGAATGTGAGTTGTATCATCATTAAATAGACAGAGATAAATAAAGCACTGGAAAAGGAAACATGAGTAAAGGGAGGGGGGTGAAGACAAAGGAAAAAATAAACCTTGTTGGTAAGTTGTCATTCTCAGACTTCAGAATGTTGGTAGAAACTTCATTAATTTCTTCTTCCTGATGGTCAAAATTCAGGGACTATGGCAAGGTGGGAAGTCAGAGACTTCGGGGCCGGGAGTATTCTAATCCTCCCTCTCTCCCTCCTTCGTCTCTTCCTCCTTCCCTCTCTTCCTCTCTGTCTTTGCCACCTCTCCCTCTCTCCCTCCCTTCCCAAATTTTATTTAAGCCTCTGCCTTTACAAACCACACTACAAAGCCCTAAGGATAGGAAGTGAATAAACCAGAGCCCTGTGTTGATGAAAGACTGGCAGGCTATTCGGAGAAGAGACAATTACAGCCCAGAGTGTTCAGTGATGTCATGGAGGAAGCTGAGAGGGCTGTGGGAGCCCAGATGGGTTGCCTGATCCAGCCAGGGGATGCTCAGGAAACTTCTGAGAGGAGTGATGTTTGCATTGGTTCTTGAAGAAGGCACAGGTCTTGACTGGGTGATGAATAGGGCAAGGAATGGCATTGAACGTAGGAGTGAACAGCATGTGCAAAGGCTCAGAGGCATTTTGAAATATGGTGTGTTTGTGTAGAGGGTACACACTGGGCTGGGTGGAGCTGTGGCCAGAGTGAGGCAGGGCTCAGGCCTTTCAGGACCTTGTGGGCTGAATGAAGAAGCTTGTGCTTAGCCTCTCACTAAGTTCCTTGAAGGCAGGTCATCAGTATATTTAATTCTCTCACCTGTGAGGCCCCATTACCTAGCATATTATCTGGCACACAACAGGACTCACACACGTGTTTGTTGACTGAATTTGTAATTACAGAAGTCACGGGGAGCCATTGAAGACTCTTGAGCACAGAAGCAACATGACTGTGTTTGTACACTTGAAGAATCCTTCTGGAGTGGCAATGGGGGGGTGAACAGTGGCTTACAGAAGGAAGGGAGGAGCTGGTCAGTTCTCTAGACTTGGAGACTGTGGTCAAGACTATGAACAGGCCACCACTATTCAATCTTTTCTTCCTTTTGGTCATAGAATCCCCTGAAGCTTAACAGGGCACAGGACTGCCGAGGTGAAGACTACATTTCCCAGCCTCCCTTGCAACTAGGTGTGGCCATGTGACTAGATTCTAGCCTATGAAATGTGAGTGGATGTTACGGGTATAGCTTTCACACTACCTACTTAAAAGGACGTCGCGTGTCCCATGTCCCTCTTTTTCCCTGTCTTGAATGTAGTGATGGGGTTATGGGGAAACTACTTCCACCTTGGAGATGAGGATCACTCACCAGAGCAGGGATCGGCAAACTCTGCCTGGGAATCAGTGCTACCTGGCCACCTGTCTTTGTAAATAAAGTTTGATTGGAACACAGCCACACTCATTCATCTACCTGTTGTTGGTGGCTGCTTTGTCACTACAGTACAGTTGAGTTGCTGCGACAGAAATTCACATGGCCCTCCATGTCTAAAATATTTTCTGTCTGATGCTTTCCCAAAAGTTTGCCAATCCTGCTCTTGGGGATGGCAGAGCGACAAGGTGGAAGAAACCTGGGTCCCTGCATGGCTTTGTGGAGCAGAGACACCTACCTACTTTGGCAACCCATTTATACCAGGATTCATAAAGGACAGACAAATAAACTTCTGTCTGGTTGTAGATGCTGACGCTGGGTTCTGTCTTTTGGAGGCAGCTCAGCTGGTGTCCTACATAATAAAAAGACTGAGAGGTGGTAGCATTGGGACAGATGGAAGATGGGGTTGGCTTGAACCAGGGTAGAAGGGGTGAGGAGGAGAGAAGTGAATGGAGTCCAGAGACACTGGGAACCTCAGTGGGCAAATTTGCTGTCTGGCTGGGTGAGGATGTGAGAGAGGAATCAGAAATGACTCACAGGCCAGTGACAGTGACTGCAGAGGACAGGGAGGAGGTTGGGAAAGATTCTGAGCTTGGTTTTGCTGTAGGGTGGTTGAAGTACCTACAAGTCCCAACCACTGGGAGGCAGTTAGCCCTCTGAGGAGGGTGTGGGGACGTGCCAACTGTGCATGAATGGAATAGAGCCCACCCCTTGGTAATTTGATGCTAGCATCAAGACTTGTCTGGACTAGAAAAGGCTTTGGCTGTCACCCAGCCCACCATTTTAGCTCTAAAAAGCCTGAGGCTGAGAAGGGATAAAAAGCTCTCCCAAGGTCTCTCAGAGGTTGTTGGCAAAGTCCAGGTCCCCTAAGTCCTGGCTTAGGACTGACTCTATCCCTTCCCATCCACATGCCAGGTCTGCTGCCACGGTGAGGCATAGGGGTACAGTGGAAAGCAAAGCACATGTGGCCACTACCAAGTAAATGATGGCACATCAACTGTACAAGGCACCTGATCGCAGAGCCATCAAAACATGCCAGCTGCGCATCTTAGAAAGGTGAGCTACCGTGATAGAAGCAGCTACCTTCTCCTGAGTAGATACTCATGCTGAGAGAAGAGCTTTTCCTGGATAATCACAGCCATTTCTTACAACACAAGGTAGGTGCTACCTCCTGCCCCTCTTTGCTGATGAAGAAAAGTGAGGCTCAGAGATGCTCATCTCTAGCCAAAAGTCACACAGCAAGAAAATGACCAGAGTAGCTTCTTCATTAATTCACACATTCATTCAATAAATACTTAGAACCTACCCAGTGCCAGGTGCAGTTCCAGCATTTGGAATTACAGCAAATATGATCTAGGAAAGAAAGTGCACCAAGTTCCTGCTCTCCTGAGCCTTGGTTTCTGGCAGTGGGAAGGGGAAGGAAAATGAATAACTATATAAATACAGTGACAAGTACTAAAAAGTAGAACACCACCAGCAAAGACGGGGGAAGAGGTTGGGGAATGAGGGGTGGTGCATTTTACAGAGAATGGTCAGTCAGAGAAGGACTCCCGAGTAAAGTGACTTTGAGCAGAGACCTGGATGAAGGGGAAGGGGCAAACCATGTGAACCCTGGAGAAGATGCTTCAGCAACTGCAGCAGCAGATACAAAAGTCCTGAGGTGGGATTGAAACTGAAGTTTCTCTGTATGTAACACTCTTTTCACACTCCACTACAATTTTCAATTTGATATGTACTTTCCTGAGCACCTACTATGTGGCAGTATGGGTCAGAGGGTGGACAAGACAGTGACTTCTATCAGACCCTGCCACTGCCCTCGGGGTGTTCACAAAGTGGCAAGGAAGACACACAGTGGAGGGCCCCGGGCAGATATTGAAAAGGTGCAGTAAAGTCAGAAGGGGGGCTTATCTGGCCAGGGAAGAACTTGACCAGGACTTCAAAGGATGGTGGAATTTCTTTCAGCTCTTTTTTAGTGTGTGGATACATCAGACAAGTCCACAGCCTGACACCTTTTCGCAAGATGAACCCCACCCCCCAAAATAATCAGCACACTGATCAAGAAATAGAGTGTGGCAGGCTCCCTGGAAGTCCCTGCAGACCTCCTACAGCACCTCCCAGCTAATGCCTAACCTGACTTCTAGGTTATTTTTTTCCTGGTTTTTATGTTCAACTTCTCTTGCTTAAGATTATGTGTGTGAGATTCACTCTTGTTGTATGCAATTGTACCTTGTGCATTCCTGTTATCATGCAGAATACTTGCCTGCCCTGCTGTTGCTGGAGACTTGAGTTCTTTCCATTTCTGGCCATCACGGGTGGTGCTGCTATGGCATCCGAGTGCATGCCTTCGGGTGAACATATGTGCACATTTCTGTCCGATGTGACCTCGGGGTAAGCTTTCTGGGTCATGGGCTTGTACATATGTTGAGCTTTCGTAGACGCTGCCAGATGTTTTCCAAAATGGTTGCACCAATTAACACTCCCGCTAGAAGTGTATGTGCGTTTGAACAACGTATCCTCAATAACATTTGGTATTTTCTGTTGTTTTCATTCTACTTCATTTTCATCCTTGTGGGGTGAGATGGTGCTATGTTTTGGTTTTAATTTGCATTGCCTCGAAGACTAATGTAGTCGAACAGGTTTTCAAATGTTTACTGGCCATTTGCTCACTCTCTCTTGGTGAAGTGCCTGTTCAAGTCTTTTGCCTAATTTTTTTTCTACCCTTTTCTTATTGGTTAGTAGGTGTTCTTTATATATTCTGGATATGTGTCCTTGGTTGAAGATACTACTGCAAGTATCTTCTCCACTCTGTGGGTTGCTCTCTCATTCTCTTAATTAGTGACATGTATGGACAGATGTGCTGTCTGCTAATTTGGTAAGTTTTATCTTTTTTTTCCTAAAGCAAGATAGAATTTTCTCAAGCTGCCTTTTCCAGTGGGAGGAGGGATTTGCACAGAAGTGGGGAGGTGGGAAGGACAGGGCTTCGGAGGACACCAGTGTGACCTGATGATCAGGGATGTCTGGGGAGGAGTGAAAGGGGCAGTGGGGTTGTCTGGGCTGATCATGGGGGCTTTCTAATGTCATGCTGTGGAGTTTGGACTTTTTTCCTGGAAGCCCATGGAGAGCTGAGGTTTTGCACATGGGCTGCTGAGTCCGGAGCTGAGGTGGGGGTATCTTAACCAAAGGGTGAATGCCTGGATACAGGTGGCAGGGTGAAGTGGAGTTGGGAGGCCCAGCCTGGACAGTCTCTGGGCTGCCTCAGAGACAGGGCCTGGCATTTCATCTCCCTGGAGGGGGACAGCCTGGAGGCGGGGCATAGGATGCAGTCACGATGACATAGCCTTAAAGTTGACGACACAGCCTCTCTGGCCCTGACTCTGTCTAAAACTGTCTTTCTGCTCTTGTGTAAAAGCTCAGAGAACAAACCGGTGATTCAGAGGGTCATAGACCAATCCTTCATCATCAGCCCTTGAGAGCCTCAGAGGAGACAGGGCGAGCCGCCTGCTCTGTGTCTGAGGAGAGCCCTGGTTCCCGCAGGTGAGGACAGGGTGGAGATCAGAGAAGAACTGGGGGTGCAGCCAGGAGGTAAGCCTGGCTCTACCTCAGACCTTTACTGTGTGGAGGAAGTCCCTTCCCCTCTCTGGTCTCCGTGTCCTAATCCACAAAGAGGGTAGTAGGGCTCAGAAGATCACATGGATATGAAATGGTTATGGCTAACACTTCATGAATGTAAAGGATTACTCGGTTCCTCCTCCCTCCCAGGAACCAGAGAGCCAGAGACTCTGCATTTACCTTACTAAGGATTATGCTGAAAGTGGCCTAAGGGGCCAGGATTGTTCCACCTCACCCAGAATCAAAGGCCTTTACTGCCCACATGTCTTTGCTTCCCAGCTAAGCTACGAGGAGTTCTCATCAACACCAGGCTTCTCTCTCTGAAATTCAAGCATCTTAAATCCCAGATAGGGACGTGGAAATCATGGATTTCGATTTGTCATATATCCTCCAGTCCCTCTAAAAGTATTTCAGGTGACTGACAACATAATATTAATAACACCTCCTGACTGCATCCTCAGGTCAGGACACCATGCTGGCCACGATGGCGAGAGAGACACTGGAGACGCAGGCAGTGGGGATGCTAGACACAGAGGTACATGGCGGGGACAGAGTGGGCGCACACGGAGCCTGTGGGATGGGTGGTCTGTGTCAGCCTGACTGGGTCACCATGCCCAGCGACTCCACCCAACACGTGTCACCATGTGGCTGTGAGATGTGGTTAATATCCACCATCAGTTGGCTTCAGATGAAGGAGATTATCCTTGACAATCTGAGTGCCCTCATCCAACCAGTTAAAAGGCCTTAAGAGAACTGAGGTTTCCCTGAGGAAGAAGAAATTCTTCCTTAAGACTTCAGCATCAGCTCCTGCCCAAGCACTTCTGGCCTGCTGGCCTGCCCTGCAGACTTCAGACTTGTTGATCTCACAACTGGTAGAGCCAGTCTCCTGAAAGAAGTCTCTCTCTCTCTTTGTCTCTCCATCAATCTTTCTCATCTCTATTTCTGTTTTTGTCTCTATCTCTGTCTCTGTGTCTCTGTTTCTCTCTCTGTCTCTATCTCTGTCTGTCTCTCTCTCTCTCTAGCTCTATTCCTATATCTCTCTCTGTCTGTTTCTATATCTATTCCTATATGTCTCTCTAGCTCTGTCTCTTTCTATCTCTATCTCTCTGTCTATGTCTCTAGCTCTATCTCTGTCTCTATCTTATCTATCATCTATTTATCTATCATTGATCTTATCAATCTCTCTATCTATTATCTATCTACCTACCTACCTACCTACTTACCTACCTATCATCTATCCTATCTGTCTGTCCTATCTTTCCTTCTTTCCTTCTTTCCTTCTTTCTTTCTTTCTTTCTTTCTTTCTTTCTTTCTTTCTTTCTTTCTTTCTTTCTTTCTTTCTTTCTTTCATCTCTCCTCTCTCTTGCTATCATCTAACCTATATCTGTCTTATCTATTATCTATCTATCTATCATCTATCTATCCTATCTACCTCAATCAATCAATCAATCAATCATCTATCCTATCTATTGCGATCTATCTATCCTATCTACATCTATCTATCTATCTATCTATCTATCTACCATCTATCCTATCTATCGAGCTATCTATCCTATCTATCTATCTATCTATCTATCTATCTATCTATCTATCCATCTACATCTCTGTCTATGTAGCCCATTGATCCTATTTCTCTGGAGATGCCTGCAGGATACAAAGCCCAAGCAAGACCTTAAGGCCAGAGTCAATGGGAACAGTGGACGATGAGGACCAGCTGTCTAACCTTAGCGTCTCCTCTTCTCCCCTTCTTCCCTCTGCTGCGATCACAAAGACCTTCTTTCTAGCTCCTGAATGTGCCAGCCACTTCTAGGCTGCTAGGCCTTGACTCTTGTATCCCTTCCCTCAGAGGCCTTCATGGCCAGGGCAGCCTCTTCATCCAGGTCCCTGCATAAATGCTGCCTCCTGGAGGGGCCTTCCCTAGTGACTCTAATCTAAAATCTCCCTTCCACCACCCTCTCTTGACTTGGATTGTTTTGTCCTTCCAGTGCTCATCACTGCTGGCTATTTTTGTATCTTCCTTTTAATTGTCTCACTTGCTGGAATGGGAGCTCCAACAGAGCAGGAATAGTGGCCTTTCTCTCTTGCATCCTGGATCCTAGCACAGTCCTGGCACAGAGTAGGTGCTCCAAACTGAGGTGGGTTTTGAGTGCTGTGCTGAGCAATTAGAAGGAATTGAAACCAGCTTCCCCAGCTGATCTCTTCCTGACAGCCGCGGGCTCCCAGAGGGCCGCCGCGGAGGGAACTTGCAAAGAGACGCCAGCAAGAAACAGCTTGGAGGTACTTGACAATTTTCCCTTATCTCTGATCCACATTGCCCGGCCAAGTTGTTCAAAGAAGAGGCCTTATGATGCATCTCAAGAAAGCAACCCCAGCCTCTCAATCACTCAGCAATTTTTGGAAGGAGAAACAGATATCAGAAATGAAAGTGCGCAGCGGTAATATATGATATCAGATCCGTCATTCTTTACAGCAACATGGACCACGGCGTTTGGGAAACAGCAGTTGCACCCAAAAGATAGACAGGCAGTTTTGACACGTCTTGCCAGAGAAGAATCACCTAGCCCACCCCCGGCCCCCCACCCTCTCAACCCGATCACAAGGATGACAGGATTACAAACAAATCAATCAGGCAGAGAGCAGAGGCAGTGGGGATTCGGGCTTGGATAGGAGTAACAGGATGAGCTTCCAGGGAACCGGGTACCAGTTCTTAGTCACAGGCAAGTCGGTGGCTACCCGCCAGGCGGGACGTGGGCGGGGAAGACTCCCTAGCCGCCAATCTGGTGTTCTGTGGTCTGTCCATGGTGCTGAATCGGCACCCTCAAGGTTCCTTAGTGTTGGAAAGAGTAGTTGCCGGTGATGGTTATCAGCCGTTGGTCCCACGGCAGAGTCAGTCTCTTGTGGATTGATGAAACTGGAGTGGGGGTAGGTATCCAGAAATCACAGACACGTACGCTTGCAAGGGCCAGTTGATAACACAAGCATGAGAAGCAAGTTATAGACAACAGGGAGTGGTGAGGATTGCAGTTAACTAGAGGACCCATGCACCAACTAAAAATGGCAAACACCACTCAGTCCAGTCATTCAAGGTCATGTGTGAATGTGTGGGCAGCAAACCCCAAATGAGGATCTCCTGATTTAAAACTAACCGCTGATTAGAAAGTGTTCTAGACTAGCCCCTTAAGATAAGGAGATCAAGGCCCAGAAAGGGGAAGAGACTTGCTCAAAGTAGTTCAGCAAGTTGGCCTTGAATCCCAGTGCTTGTCTCCCAGTTGAGCGCACTTTCCTCTTCACTCTGGCTCGCTTTCCTGTTGCCTTTCCTTTCGGGGCCTAGACCTAGGGAGGTCAGGGGAAGGGAGGAAACATGGAGAGGGGTGGTTTTAGGGCAGGTCTGTCCTGCATCTTACAAGAGCACTAGAAAGTCATGATTATTTTGGCATACCCCAGCTCAGCTGAAATTCCAGGCCTGGAAGAAGGAGACTGGGGAAAGGTTTTGGAGGGGCAGGGCTGGCTTTGCAGAGGTGTATGTTCCTCCTGGACCATCTGCAGAGAGTTTTGGGCATCCTTGGGGAGCGTCTCTGGGCTCAGATATCTTTTCTTTTCCTTTTATTCTAACTATTCACAAGAACAGTTCCTGTGATACCTGGCTTGAGTCCCAGGAGTAGCAAACTCTCCTTGTAGGAGTTCCCTGGGCCTGAAAAATCAGGCAGACCATGGAGGAAAAACAGTCAGGGTGATCTGGACTAGTCAGGAGCCCCCATCCTTCCTGGATCCATCCTCCTTCCACGCCCCAGTGTGGGGTCCTGGAGCCCTCATCTCCCAATGGCGGATGCATCTTCCTCCCTCGGCAATGCTGGGGACATAGTCTGCTTTAGGCGAATCAACAAGGCCATCTCAGAAGAGACCAAATAGGAAATAAGAGGCCCCATTGCCTAATGGGACTTATCAATTATGATCTAGGGCCATATTTCTTTGAGGGGTGATTGTTTCACGGAGTCTGACATCTCATATAGCTTTAAATTACTCACAACCGGGACGGCTTACAAGATAGCAGTAAAATCAGGAGAGGATTGGGCAATGTAATTATAGTATGGAAATGATGTTGATCACTCAAGCAGGGAGCAGACCTTGAATCGAAAGCCCTGCTCTGTCTCCCCACCCCCTGCCTTCCCCTGCTCCCACGCAGAGCTGTAGCCGCGCACCTGGAAAGCCTGGAGGTAGTCTCGCCCCTGCTTGAAAGTGGGAAGCTGGTCAGGTTCCTATGTAGGGTGCACTGAGCTGGTGTGGACCAAGGGATTGCCTCCAAGGGCAGGTTCCAGGGGATCCTGCCGTCAGGGGCTTTAGATGTGTCTGGGAAGGCTCGAGTTTGCAGGGATAACCTATCTTTTGAAGGTAACAATTTCCCAAGCACTCACTATTGTGCCAAGGATCACCTTAAAATCTGAGGTTAGCGATACCCATCCTCCTGTCCTTTCCTCCTCCCTCCATCCCTCCCTCTTTTCCTTCCATCCATTCATTCATTGACTGAGTACCATCTCCATGCCAAACGATACATAAGGCTTTTGTGTGTGTGTGTGTGTGTGTGTTGGAGTCTCACTCTGTCGCACAGACTGGAGTGTAGTGGCCGCTCCCAGCCACCGCAGCCTTGACTTGCTGGGCTCTGATGATCCTTCCACCTCAGCCTTCCAAGTAGCTGGAACTACAAGCGTGCGCTACCATGCCCAGCTGATTTTTGATTTATTGTAGAGATAAGATCTCGCCAAGTTGCCCAGGCAAGTCTCGAACCCGCGGGCTCAGGCAATCCACTCACCTCAGCCTCCCAAAGGTGCGGGATTACAGGCTGAGCCACCTAGCCTGGCTCATAAGGCTTTTGAGGATACAGAGATGCATTGTTTCAACTACTTGCTGAGCATATGCTGCGTGCAAGTATCGTGCTGGAATCCAGATAGAGGAAGAACTCATTATTCATTCAAATACTTATTGATGACTGACACGTTTGGGGGACAGCTGACTGCTCCTCATACCCGTGTCCCCTTTTCCCCCAGCAAACAGTTAAGCTACATTTCCCGGCCTCCCTTGCAGTGGGCGTGGCCACGTGACTGTATTCTAGCCAGTGGCTTGTGAGCCAAAGTGACGTCTACTGGTCCCCAGCCTGGCCCATAAACTCCTCCTGCATGCTCTTTCTCTAACCGGCCAGCTGGGTTTCAACACTCATAGTGACCCTGGAAGGCCACTTGTTGAACGTGGCAGAGCCATCAGGAACCGAGGCTTTGAGTCAGCAAGTGGAGCACCCACTTCAAAAGATGGGTTATCCTTCGTGCTCCGGCCCCTGCTGCTCTGAACCTGCATTGCACCAGCAGGTAAGTGTGACAGACTTGTAGTGACCTGAGCCCCAGGAGTAGCAAACTCTCTTTGCAGGAGTTCTCTGGACCAGAAACATCAGGCAGATCCTGGGGGAAAGACAGTCAAGGCATATCTGGTCTAGCCGGATCCCAACCTCTGTCTACTCCCTGGCTTGAGGCTGAAGAAACGCAGGGTTTATCAGTTGCAGCTGTGAGTTAGACACTGTGCCGGGCGCTGGGGGCAGGAACATGCAGGCAAACCTTTCCTTGGCACTGCCTGTGGTGCAGACAGCATCTTGAGTGTCCAGAGTATAAAGCCCAGTTTGGTCATTCACACACTCACTGCCCTAGGCTCTGGGGCTAGGGAGGGAGGAGAGTAATAGTTGGCCATTTCCACAGACATTCCTCAGGTAATTAGCATGCCCCAGTCTTGGCGTCAAGCTTTAGGGACACAGAATAATTCATTTGAACAGGAGTTAAGTTTGTACCCTGTGTCGGACACTGGGCTAGGCGTTAGGGGATGGAAGAGAAGGGGTCCTGACCCTCAAGGGTGCACCATTTGGTGGGCGAGCCATGTCAGGCCATGGCGACATAGCGCAAAACGGGGTCCCATACAACTTTTCATGAGGTTCCACAGCAACACAGGAAATGATCTCCACTTGGGGCTGAAGGGGAGGAGGAGGGAGCAGGGAATGCGCCACGTGGTGGTTTTAGATCTGGGTGTTGAAGGATGAATAGAAGTGTTCTAGGCAGAGAATAGGTGGGAGGGAAATCCAGGCAAAGGGAACAGCATGTGCAAAGGGGGTGTGTCCTGGGATCAGTGAAATGTTCTGTGTGACTAGAGCTCAGGACGTGTGGCCAGGATGGAAGCAAGAGAGGGGGACCTCAGTCTGGCTCTAGGACAGACGCTCTTTTCTTTCTCCTCGCACGTCTGTGTGATTGGAGCTGACAGGGGCCTCCTGGATGGAGGTGGGGTCGACGTTCTGTCTTCTACTTTCCCCACCTCTGCGGGTGGGCACAGGCTTGCTCCTCCTTCCCAAATGACATCTTTGATAGGGTGCAACCGAATGACATTCTCAGGGAATATCATCCCTGTTTTACAGATGAGCAAACTGATGATCAGAGAACTAAATTGCCGCTCACATCACACAGCTGCCTCACCCAGGCTGGCATGTAAGCTTCCAGGCGAGCCCATGTTCCTGAGTGCTGTGGCCTTGCAGAGCAGGAGACAGGGTTGATCGACTGTGTTGGCCGAGGTCAAGGATTGGCCCCTCCCGAAAGTGAATCGGAACTAATTCAACATGGAGCGTGTGCGTGTGTGTGTGCAAGCATGTGTGTGTGTGCATGAACATGTGCGTGCGTGTGTGTGTGTGTGTGTGTGTGTGTGTGTGTGTGTCGAGGGGCATAAGGGTGGGGAGTCCTAGCTGAGCCAGCCGAGCTGTGCTGGGAAGGCATAAATCTCTCCCTGAGCCAACATTAATACAAGCTTGGCAGGTTCTGGGCAGGCCCCCGGCTGATTATGCCAATGGACGCTGGGGAGGGGACAATGAAGCTGCCGGGGGCGGTGTGAACACACATCACACAGGGTAATGCCTTGATATATGGCCCCCAAGCAGGCAGACGGCTGGAGGCAGAGTGAAGGGGGAGAGTGGGCTCCGGGGGCAGCATCTGTGTGCAGTTGTGATGGCCAGAGTCTACCACATAAGGCTCAGGAAGGAGATGCCCAGGGCGCCTACTTTGGGTGAACTGCAGGGATACCAGTCATGCATTCATAACGTGTTTCCTGAGCACCTAGTCAGTGCCAGTCACTGGGAGTGCAGGACCAAGCACTGGACACAGCCCTGCTCTCATGGAGCCCACAGACCTAAGCAGGCTGTCATTCTACTTGGATACAGGTAGCTGTGAAAAGTGCACTCGGGGGAAAAAAATGGCAAGCAGTGAGAGCCGGCAATGGCTTAGGTGGAGATCATGGACGCCTTCCTGGAAGAAATAACTTTTGACAGGAGAGCTGAAAGATGTGTTGGGATTAACTTGGTGGAGGGAGGACATGTATAGCAGAGGGAAGGGGGCAGAAAAAAGACTAGAAGGGGGTCCTTAGGCATTAGGCTATTTGGAACTTGTGAAAAGCAGAACAGCACCACAGTGACTTGTGCACAGAGAGTTGGGGCTCAGATCTGAGGGATAAGCAGAAGCCAGACCAGGCACAGCCCTGTGGCCACTGTCAATGATGGGACTTTTCATAGAGCGAAGGAACCTTTACACTACAGAAGCTTCTAAAACAACGGAGGCAATGGCCAGATTCTCCTTTCTCAGGCATCCCATCAAATCCTCACCCAAACCTTGGGAAGTGAGGATGGCCATTTCTCATTATTTGGGTGAGAAAACTGTAGCACAGAGAGGTAAAGCAACTTGCCTGAAGTCACACAACAAAAGAGTAGCCCGCTGGGTCTGTCGTGCCCCAAAGTTGGTAAGCGATTGAGTACAGATCTCCTGGCCTAACATCCTGGACTCTTGCTAAAAAAAGAAGGGCTGGCCTCCCCAAAGGGAAGGAACCCCATTCCTGCACGTAGCTTTGGTGGGCATTTGACAAAGGTCGTGAGACTCAGATCAGAGTCAGGGAGCTGTGGACAGTCATGTCCTGAAGAAAGAACTCAAGTCGTGATGACCTGCATGGGAGTCTGGGTTGGGAGTGGCTAACGGGAGAGAGCTGGGGATACCCAGAGCCCACGGGGAGCCGGACACTTCCAGCCAGTGCAGCAGGGCAGGTGACAGCATGGGCCCCACCTCCCAGGGCCTTGGAGGCAGAGAGGCTGCCTAAGCATCCATCCACTGGGCCTTCAAAAGAAGCATAACAATGACCAAAATTAAATGTAAGATCCTCTCCTCTGGAAGCATCCTTTCACCTCAAGTTTGGAAAGAGTCATCTAAGCTGCCATGTATTTACAGGGTCAGATTCAGTCAAAACAAGAGCAATAAATGGATACCAGTGGTGACAATTCATGCATCTGGCAAATAATAAACAAGAAAGTATACTACAAGCCCTACAGGAAGCCAGACACTGAGAGTAGAATGGTGAAGACTGACATGGAATTTGTCACCTGGGAGTGTGCTGTTTTGTCTAGGGTAATGCTAACTAGCCTTAGTTGAGAACCCACCATGCACCGTCCAAACAAGATGAACCCTGCACACCTCTCCTGTCCTAGCCCTCCAGCCATCCTGTGGAGTAGGGTCTTGTGGAAGGCAGTGCCCATTCTTATCCAAGTCCTTTTACCTGGTGGGTGCCCCCAGCCCTGAGCTACTATGGGTACTGGCTGCTGATGGTTCACACCTTCCCTGTTTTCTGGAGAGCTGCCCTAGAGCTACCTGGCTCCAAAATGCCTGAGAGTTATGCCCACCAGAGAGGTCTGCCATCAGTGACCAAAACAGATGCTCCCCTGCCTCCGTGGAGGGCAACATTTGGACACCATCCACGCCCCACAGCTCCCAGAGATCAGGCAGAGGCAAGGCCTCTGCTGAAACCACAGCTTGCCTAGGCTCCTTCCCCTTCTCTGTCCAGGTACCCCCATCCTGACAAGGTTTTCTCCGGAGAGCTCTCCCATAATAAATCTCTTACGCAAGAGTCCTGTCAGAGCCTCCGGGATGGGACTAGGCAAGAGAATCTCTCAGGGGACAAAACTTAAGGAGGCTCCTGCTCTCAAGGATTGATTGATCTTGCACTTGGATGTGCCTGGGAGTGAGGGTTTCTTTAAGTTTTACTTCCTGGGCACCTCACTTGCCTTCTAAACAGGATGTGCCACATACACTCCTTCTCATGCCATCATCCTGGCCCCAGCCTCAGACCTAGGTTCTCCTCCTAGGGAGCGCTCCTGAAGACAGTGCCCTTGTGGTTCCTGGTCCACAGCTGGAGACTTGAAATTGGACAGACTCGGAAATTTATCAAGGTCTCACCACTTGCAAGTGGGAGAGCTCAGCATATTTGGAATCAAGGTGTACATATTGTTTCTTCTACGATTGTATTGCCTTCGAGACACTTAACTTGGGAGCAGAGGCATAGAGATGAGTTAAATTGAGAAAAGAAATCCAGGACCCTGAACGAGAACTCCAGTTTCATCTGGTGCAGCCCCCTAATACACCAGGTTGAAGGAACTGAGAACAGGACAGTTTAAAGTCCAGACTGAAGCCACTTCAAAGGCTCAACTCACTCTTGCAAAGCCACCTGGCTGGTAGGGACAGACCCAGGACTTGAATGCACACATCTCTGGCTTTGACGCTTTGAGATGGACTTGAAGGGCAAAAGGGACATGGGAGGCAGGGTGCTGGGTGGTGGAGGCAGATGGCACCACCTAAGATGGTGGGCATGACCTCAAAAAGCAGGCCTCTGCTCTGGATCTGATCTGCTCCAGAGGATGGGAGGTTGCCCTCCATACCTGTAAGCCTGGAGTGGGGAGAGTGTGTGTTGGGGTACAGTTCATTCTCCACCTAGAACTGACACATCACCTCGCCACTGCCTCTCTGTAGTACCGACACAGTCAAATCTCAAGGAAAACCAGCTTTCTTTTTCTCACCTCTTATCGGTCTTATTATGGTCTGTCCCCTCTAACAGAGCAGTTGGCTGTGCTCTTATAATGACTACTGAAGACATTCCCTCCTCTGCTGGTTCTGTTTCTGAGCTGTATCGCCCGCTAAGCCTGCCATCTGGGAGCCGCTAACACTGAGATGCAAGAAGGAAGGCCTTGAACTGTGGAACGGAGGGGCAGTGGGCTGGATGGAGAACACCTGGCGTGTGTGATCTTGAACCAGTCCTGGCTCGGCCTGGACTGCAATTTCTTCCTCTGCAGGTTGGTGGGAGGGGGGCTCTGTCCTGCCCTTTTTCCTCTCTCTGTTCTTCTCGATGACCCCACCTCCCAGAACTCCGTGCTTTTCCAGATGTGCAAGCACTGTGCATTGTACTGATGGTGCAGGCAAACCCAGGAGGGGTGGATTCGAGACTATGAGCCTCTGGGGACTTGGGGAGAAAGTGGACGTTTATTAGGTGTCATGATGGACCCCACTATCTGCAGACACTTCGGGTGTCACTGCAGGGGATTCTCTGAGGCATCTTTCTGCTCCTCATTCTCTTCCTCTTCCAGCGGGATCCCACATTGCTCCAGGCTTCGGCACTCTGGGAACTGTTTCACTGGAAACTTATTGCCACGGTTTAAGTAGCTTTAAAGCCATCATCGCATGGCCTTGTGCCAAACTCGCACAAGAGAAGAGTTTCCTCTCTTGCTCCTCTCAACTTTCTAGAGTTTTGCTCTGAACCGTGTACTCCAAGCTGCTCTATGCTGGCTGGATGCTTCCTGCAACGTGATCCTCGACAGATTCTCAAGAAAGAGGCTGTGCTGCCCTGAGCAGAGATCTACGTCTCCAGGGCTTTCAGCCGGTCTGAAGACAATATTCCTAAACTTTACCTCTTTCCTGGTTCCCCAGCATCTAGAAAATAAAGGTCCCATTCTTTCAGCCCCACTGCAAGTGGTCACAATGTGTCCTTCCCATCTCCACGCCAGGGTCCAGGCTCTTTTTTCTAACCTCACACTGGAAGGCAAGAGTTTATTTGTATTTATTATAATTTTTTTATTTTCATAGTTTTAGGGGGTTACAAATCATTTTTGGTCATGTGGTTGCATTGTACAGTGGCAAAGAAGACTGGGCTTTAAGTGTACCCATCACCCTGCCTGTGCACATTGTACCTGATGGGGGATTTTTCACCCTTCTCCCCTTCCTCCCCCCTTCTGGTACCTCGATGTCCATTTTACTCTCTATTGGGAGGCATGAATTTAAGTTTTATTTTATTATAGAGATGTGGGGTACAAGTCAGGATCAACTACACAAGTAGGCTGCATGCAGGTGACACTTGGGTCTCCAACTGGCCCTCACTTCCCTTGGTTTGGGACCAGGTACCCTTTGTGTTGTTACATTCCCCCCCCCGGAAGTGTCCAGCGACTGCCAATCCCTCCCTTGTGCTCATGTGATTAATGCTGAGGTCCCACTTAGGAGTGAGAATATGCGGTATTCAGTTCTTTGTTTCTGTGATAGGTCACTAAGGATGATGCTCTCCAACTCCATCCAATTCACAGTGAAATCGATGATTTTGTTCTTTATGACTCCATCATGTATGTGTATCACATTTTAAAAAATCCAGTCCACTTTTGAGGGACTGTGGAGTTGGTTCCATGTTGTTGTTATTATGACTAGTGTAGCAATAAACATGTGAGTGCAGGCATCTTTTTTGTAGAATGATGCATGTGAATCTTAATTTGAGGTTAACAGCTCATTGGAGCTTCCTCTGAGTTTCCGTAACTTGAGGATGCACTTGCTAATCCAGACAGCTGCAGATTTCAGAAGGGGGAAGGCTGGGTAAGATATTCACTCTCTGCCTTTATTTTCCCACGTGGAGGGTGCAGGGCCTGCCGAGAGATGTTCGGGAAGCGAGTTCTCTTCTCTGAGCCTCAGTGTTCCCATCTGTTCAAATGGGTGGGCTGGGTGGGCTCAGAGCCAAAACTTCTTTCAGATGAAGCATTAGCGGCTGTCATTATGTCTTCCTGGGTCTCCCAGGGCAGAGGGGCTTTGAAAGCACTCATCAGTTAATGCACCACTTGTTCATTAAGGATTCTTTCTGGACATCCTTGTGGCTCTTACTTTTCCAGGCATTCAACCCCCAGGCCCCACTGGTGCTGACAAATTGCTGCTTGAAGTTCATGGTCCCAGAGGCCTTCTTAAAATGCCCAGGAATGCAGGCACGGGGCGGGGGTGGGAGAGGCTGGGGAGATGGGGGAGGGAAGTGTGGGGGTGCTGGATGGAAGCCCCAAGCCACAGCTGCTGTTGTGGAAGGATGGCCGGGGATTCGGGCGCGGGCTCCCCAAGATGACTTGGGCAGCGAGGCGGTCAGTGGCGCCCTGCCTTTGAAAGCCATCCAAAACAAGGCCTGCATCTCAGTCTCCAGTGATGTCACGGCTAATCATTAGCCTGGTAATTACATTGAAAGCCTTCTGCGATCTTATCCTCAGCAGGGTCATTAATGCGAGGCAGCCACACCAGTAAATGTCTCATTAGTCTTATTTTAGACTTGTGTATTTTTCAGGACTACAGAATCTTAATGGTCTCCTTCCCCTCAGCTCCCCCTTCTGCGACACTTGTATCTGTTCCTCCTGCCAGACTCTTCCAACACAGCCCCCTCCCTGTTTCCTCTGCTCCAAGCACCCCCATCCAGGCCAGTGGGAAGAGGGCTGGAGTGGGGGTGGGCCGCGGCCGGTCTCTGCCTTACTGGCTGCCCAGCACTGTACCTGGCCCCGTCTCTTTTCTGTGAGGACAGCCTTGTCTTGGAGAACCGCTGTCTTCTCAGGAAGCATCACTCTTTTTTTTTTTGATTTGGGGTCTCACTCTGTCACCCAGGC
>NW_007074664.1:415455-419273 GCF_000164805.1 Carlito syrichta | reverse complement strand
TGCCCCTTTCCCATCCCATGCGGTACTCCTCGCTTCTTGCTCCCCACAGCTGTGCTGGCAGCCCCTCTGTCCCTGGAATGGGCCGAACCTCTCCCCTCTTGTGTCCTCTGCCCTTAGGACTCTCCTCTCTACTCTGCCCCCAGCTGACTCCTACTCGCCCTCCAAGGCGCAGATCAAATGCCATGTCTTCCTGGTAGCCTTCCCCGCCCTCCTCCCCACTCAAGGTTAGGTTTGTACCTCTGTCATTCAATGCCACAGCCCTGCCGTATATCACACAAGTCACAGTAACCACGGACCGACTGTATATGGCATTACTTACTTGACTTTATATGGCATTACTTACTTGACTTTAGTCTGTCTGACTAGGCAGCATGCTGTATATGGCATTACTTACTTGACTTTAGTCTGCTTGACTAGGCAGCATGCTCCAGGTCTATCCCAGGGGGTTCACGAACTGTAGAGTTCCAGTGGTACTGTCAGGGGCAATAGCTACAAGGGGATACTCGATAAATACTTGTTGAATGAATGAATGGATGGGTGGGTGGATGGATAGGTGGGTGGGGGTATGGGTGGATGGGTGGGCAAATGGGTGGATGGGTGGATGGGTGGATGAATGGGCAGATGAGTGGATGGATGGATAGATAGATGGGCAGATGGGGTGGATGGGTGGGTGGATGCATAGATGGGTAGATGGGTGGGTGGATGGATAGATAGATGGGCAGGTGGGTGGATGGATGAATAGATGGATGGATGGGTGGATGGATGAGCGGATGAGTGGGTGGGTGGATGAGAGGGTGAATAGGGGTGGGTGGGTGAATGGATGCATTGGGTGATGGGTGGGAGGATGGGTGGGTAGATGGATGGGTAGATGAATAGGTGGATAGATGGTGGGTAGATGGATGAATGAATAACTGAACTTATTTTGAAATTTCCTCATCTTTCTTTGACATTTTCAGATATTGTTGAAATAATACAACGTGTAATTTTGTATTGGACCTTTTCATTCTGCATATTTCTATATGTTAGCAACTGTAACTACTTTTGATGGCTGTGTAGTATTCCCTGGGGTGGACACTGCCTCATTGACTCCCACACGTGGGAAGGTAGTACTTGTGGTGGTTGAGGCACTTGGCTCCAGCCCCATGCACTGGGGCTGAGAAACTGCCCAACCAGCATCTCAGTAGGATGACCCTGTGGTTATGGGCCGG
This sequence comes from Carlito syrichta, assembly GCF_000164805.1. Lineage (NCBI taxonomy): Eukaryota > Metazoa > Chordata > Mammalia > Primates > Tarsiidae > Carlito > Carlito syrichta. The sequence goes on along the minus strand of NW_007074664.1, from coordinate 418,065 downwards.
TTACACAATCTCTCTGTATCCATTCCTTCAGTTGTAAAACAAAGGCGATCACTTCTGGAGTCCTTAGGAAGATGAAACCAAGCAAAGTGTGGCGAGCAGGGCTTGGCAGCCAGTAGATGCTAATTATTGTTTTCAGTTGTCATTTATGCTTGATTCAGTGAGGGCTGTCCTGGCGGACCAGAGCTGTAACTGAATCTCTGGCTGTCTTGTTAGGGTCGTCAGGGTGTTGCTGGAGTTCTAAACCGTAGAATGCCCAGAATAGGAGCTGAAACATCTCCTGTCCCATCATGGGCTCACAGTTTGGGGTAGCCACTCTACAAAGCACGTCCACCAGCAGCCTGTGCAGCCGTTTCTCCTCCACGTTCCTGGTCTTGCCCCCAGATCTCTGACCCGAACAGGGTGGCAGGAAGAGCCAGGGTTTTGGAGTCAGGGAGGCCTGGGTGGGAGCTCTCACTCTGTCCCTTGCAACCTGGGAGACCTTTGGAATGTAGCTTTCTGCTTTTGAGCCTTTGTGCTATTCGCCGATGGGATCAACTGCACCTGCCTCACATGGGTGCTGAGAGTCAAGTGAGCAGGCGTGTGTCTGGTGTTTGGCCCGTGTGGGTGCCTCGACCTCCCCCTTGGTGGAGGTCACCATCCTGCGGCATGTGCTGAGTGTCCCCACATTCCTAGCAGTGGTTCAGGGGCCTGCCACTCTGTATTCCACCGAACGAGTGAAGAGAGGCTGGCAGAGGATCTGGCAGATTTCGATGATGGGAACTCAGAGACACAAAGCAGACCTTTCCCTCCTCTTTCAAGCATTGGTTCTGAGATGTTCCAGTTCTCGCTGTCAGTTTTGAGGCAAATAACATCACCTCTTGAAACCCTCATTTCTTTAGCATCAAGAATTGCAGGATGGGCTAGGTACAGTGGCTCATGCCTGTAATCCCTACACTTTGGCAGGCCAAGACCAGAGGGTTGCTTGAGTCCAGGAGTTCAAGACCAGCCTGGGCCACATAGTGAGACCTCGTCTCTACCAAAAGTCAAAAAATTAACTGTGTGGTGGCACACACTTGAAGGTCCAGCTACTTGGGAGGCTGAGGCAGAAGGATCACCTGAGCCCAGTATGTAGAGGCTGTGGTGAGCCGTGATTGACAGAGTGAGACCCCCAAATCAAAAAAAGAAAGAAAGAATTGCACGATGGGTGGTGAGGACTCCACAAGACTACTGTGAACACATGGTGTGTGCTTGGCATGAATTGTTGTTGTTGTTTTCATTATTATTATTTTGTGCAGTAGTAGGGAAGGTCCACAAAGAACTCAGACATCACTGGATCCAAGTGCTAGGGCTGAAGTAGGACTGAGAGTCTTCTTACTCCCAGTGCCGTGCCCCTGTCCTGAGCCACATGGCCACTGGTTCCCATCACCCATGTGTACTGAATTCATCAGTGGGTCAGCTCTCATGGGTCCTAACCTCACTCTGCCCCTGAATCTCCTTTCCCTAGCTGCCTGCCCGAAGGCCCTCCTTCCTAGCCTATCATGCCAGCTCATAGATATGTGTCTTGACCTCTGGGGACCTTCTCACTTGTGTGCACTCCCCATGAGCTGTGTGGGTGTTTTCTACTGTTCCCCCAGAGATTAGCATGGTACCCAGCATATGAACACGTGGGGCTTCATACATATCTGTTGAATGAATGAATGAATGAATGAATGGATGGATGAATACGCTTCTACCCAGAGAGGTAGTTGTAAGCCCAGAGTGGCCTGCTGCCAAGCCTCCTTCCCTGCAGCCTGTGATATTTAATTAATGTGAGCCAAGCAGAGCCCACTTTATGGTGCTGGCTCAGGGGCCACCGTAATTGAGAAATGATGGGAAGCACCTGTGACTTGACCTTGGTAATGATGGATAGACCCCTGCGGGGATCAGGAGCCAAGGATGCATGGGCTGGAGCATCAGTCCAGAGGGCGCAGGTGGGAGGCAGGGAAAAGAGATATTTGCTCTTTGCAGCCCCGGCCTGTGAGCTCCGAGGATGGTCAGCGCCCGGGAAGTTCCGATAGGTCCGTTTCTCCAGAGGAACATGCGTGATGTGCAGGGCTCACCTGAGCCAGGCTGTGACGTATCACTTAGCAAAGAGCCTCAGAATGACAGGAGGTGCTGCTGTTCCCCAGTGTCGATAGGATGGGGATCAGTACACATCTGTTGATGGAGTGAATAAATGAAAGAGCCCAGGGGCACTGTGGGAGGAAGTGGACTGGAAGGAGTGGACCAGAAGTAGCTTCTCTCCAGGTGCAGGGACGCAAGGCTCAGACCAGTGTAGTCCTCCCTGCTCCCACCTTTTAGCTGATGTTTTTCAGGTGTGAAGGAGCGCTCTGTTGCAAGCCCCCTTCTGCTTCCCTGTCTCCAGTGTCTGACTCCCTGAGATGCAGCTCTCTCAACTCCCTCCCAAGGGAAGAGAGCTCTATCAGCTCTATTAGGGGAGGCACTGCCATCACCTCTAGTTGTAGGAAGGGCAGGATTCAGACCCTGGTCCCCAAACCTGTGCTGGGCACAGAGGAGCATCAGAGGCCCTCTGTGGGAGACATCACACTTGCCAAGGACGTGAAAGACAGAAACAGAATTCAGATAACAAGA
>NW_007074664.1:414365-415359 GCF_000164805.1 Carlito syrichta | reverse complement strand
GGGGGGGGGGGGGGGGGGCTGGGTGGGGGCTTCAGCTGGGAGGGTGATTGGCTCTAGCCACAAGGTTGCAGAGGTATAGCCCTTCAGGGACCAGGAGGTGGAAAATCACAAGACTGCAGAAAACAGCACTCTAGAGTTTATACAGCAATTTCAAACCCACATGGAGAAGAGGAAGGACAGTGTTCCCATTTGATGGAGGCGCCAGCTACAGATTGGAGAGGAGGCACTGCCGGCTGAGGGCCCAGGACTAGGCAGTGTCAGCACTGAGGCTCAAACCCCAGATTCCAGTGCAATCCTCTATCCCCAGACCACTCCCCACACCTTCTGATCCCTCAGTGACAGAGAGAGAGAGAGAGAGAGAGAAACATAGAGAGAGACAGAGAGAAGGGAGGAGGGAGACAGAGAGAGAGATAGAGGGAGGGCGAGAGAGACAGAAGGGAGGGAGAGAGAAACAGTAAAGGAGAGGGATGGGGAGGGAGAGACAGAGACAGAGACAGGCAGTCAGGAAGTGAGAGATAGAGGGGGAGAGAGAGACAGAGGATGGAGACAGACAGAAAGAGAGAGAGAGAGAGAATTCCAATATCTCTCTTTTTCATTTTGGTAAAGTACACATCGCATAAAATTTGTTATCTTAACCATTTTTCCGTGTGCAGCTCAGCAGTATTAAGTGCATACACGCTGCTCTGCCACCATCACCACCACGCTCACTTCCAGAATGTTCTCATCTCTCCAAACGGAACTCTTTACCTGGGAAACAGTATCTCCCCATTCTCTTCCCCACCCCCTAGTCCCTGGCAGACCCCACTCTACTTCCCATCTCTATGAATTCGATTACTCCAGGCACCTCATGTAAGCACCATCAAAGAGTATTTGTCCTTGTGTGACTGATTTATTTCACCGAACACGGTTCTTCAAGGTTCATCCACACTGCAGCCTGGGCCAGAGTTTCCTCCCTTTTTACAGCCGAATCATATTCCACTGGAGGGATGAGCCA
>NW_007074664.1:402809-414298 GCF_000164805.1 Carlito syrichta | reverse complement strand
CACCCCCCGCCGCCCCGCATCTATCTGTGTTGGCTGCTGTGAACATGTTGCCATGAATACTGGTGCTCAAACATGCCTTTGAGACCCTGCTTTTTATCCTTTGGGTTATAGATCCCAGGGCGGAATCCCTGGATCACACGGTCATTCAGTGGTCCGTTTTCTCAGGAAGCGCCATCCTGTTCTCCACAGCAGTTGTGCCTTGTGACAGTCCCGCCTAAAGGGCCTGAGGGCTCCCATTCCTCCACCCTCACCAGCACTTGTTATTTTCTTCCCTTTTATTTTTCTGAGTAGTTGCCATAGGGGGTGTTGAGGTCCGTGTCCCTTATGACTGGGGGAGGCGGAGTACCTTCATGCACTTAGTGCCAGTCTCTTTTCCGTGTGAGGCTGAGAACAGAGCGCAAGGTGTTTAGAGTCCAACAGCCCCACCACCAGCCCATCCATGACTCAGCCTTTGACATCCTCACTGTGTGGCTTTGTGCAAATGGCTTCCCCTCTCTGGGCTCAGTGGTGGGATGTAGGAGACCCTGACCACCCACGGGGCTGACATGAGGACTAGGGGGCGGGTTTGGGACTCCAGTCCCGGTCCACAGGCAGCCCTTCACAGATGCCAGCTCGTTTCTTTCTGTAGTGCATTGTCTTCTTTTGAATTTGGGGCTGCAGTGTCTCTGTGAGCTGGCCCCAGTGACCAGCCAGAGGCACAGACAGGCTTTCAGGGAAGGGGCCGTTCTGACTTGTATACTGGCTTTTGTGAACGGCGGCCCAGGACTCATCTGTCTCCACTCTGGTGACTATTGTGCACTCTGCCTGTGCCTCTTACCCAGATTTTGTGGTTCCTGGTGGGCTGGGGTTACACCCTGTTCCTCTTCTTCCCAAGTAGCTGGGACTACAGGTGTGTGCCACCACACCAGGTTAATTTTTTCGACTTTTTGTAGAGATGTGGTCTCACTATGTTGCCGAGTCTGGTCTTGAACTCCTCATAATGCCTAGCACTCTGGATAAAGCAGACTGGCCAATTGTTCAGCAAACCTATTTTCCGCTCCTTCTATATATGTAGCGAGACTGTGTTCCCAGCCTCCCTTGCCATGAGCTGGGACTGTCCTCTAGCGTTCTGCGCACTGGGGCGAGAACAGAAGTGATCAAGTTTGGTCTTCCAGGCCATGGATCCCACACTCCACCCTCTCTCCCCTCACCTGCTGGCACCTGCTGTGACCTCATAGAGGATGATAGAGGCCCCTTTAGCCTCGAATATCACCCAAGTTCATAGTCATCCTCATTCCCACCCTGTAGCCAATTACAAGCCACGTGAGTGAGAAATTAACTCCAGATGAGGGAAGCTGCTAGGATCACAGGGTCTATCTGTCATAGCAGCTGGCGTCCTCCAAACTAACACACCAGTATCTCCCAGGTCAGAGGTGAGGGACCTTGCAAACCTTTGCTTTCTTTGCTCTTTGCTTATAGCAGGTGAGGATTAATTTTTGTTGAGTGAGTCAATGAAGACATGGTACCCAGTGGGTGCTCACTAAGTGTTTTCTCAGCGGAAGTTGGTGAAAGCAGACTGAAAATTGCCAAGGCCACAGATTGCATCTATGGATGGACCTGTCATCCATGGATGACACACTTGAAGAAGACACTGGCCTCTCAGAGCTGAGTCCTGGCTGGGCCACTCAGGGCTATTTCAGAGCTGTTTTTTCTGCATGAGGGCTGTTTTGACAGAGTACCACAGACAGGGTGGCTTCACCAACAGAATTGCATTTTCTCACTTTCTGAAAGTTAGAAGTCTGAGGTCAAGGTGTTGGCAGGGTTTGTTCCTTCCTAGGGCAGAGGGGGACTGTTGTGCCCCTCTCTTTGCTTCTGGTGGTTGCTATGATTTTTGGCCTACTCTGGCTTGTAGAAGCTTCATTCAGTCTCTGCCTTGGTCTTCACGTGGCGTTCTCTGTGTGTGTGTGTGTGTGTGTGTGTGGTGGGGGGGAGGGGCTTTTGTGAGAAAGGTTGGTGGGCAGGGGCTTCCATTCTCCCTCTGGCCACAAGGACTTGCAGCTGAGGTCCATCCTGTCCCAATGCCCACCTGGGTCCTGCCTCTGACTCCCTGATTATAAGCAGAGGAGAGCCTCTGCTTATAGTCACACTGTTCCTAAACACCCTGGCCAGCCACCGGTCTGCAGCCCAGGGGGTTTGAATCCCAGGTCTGCCACTGCCTCACTGTGTGAACTTGGACATGAACAATCTCTGAGACTCTCTTTCTTTCCCTGTAAAATGAGGATAATTAAAATCCCCATGTTGTCAGGGTTGCTGTAAAGTTGAAACAAGACTACATATCACAACGACACTGAGTAAGTTTCCCAGGAGACCCAATTGGTCCCCAGAAGGTCAAGATTGGCATCGGATCTTGGTGAATTACTGTGAAACACCGAGTGCCCCGATCATATCAGGGGCAACCTTGGAAGAGCAGGGATCAGCAAACTACAGCCCATGAGTCAAATATGGCCCACTGCCTGTTGTTGTCAATAAAGTTTTATTGGAACAGGACCATGCCCATTTGCTACAGCATTGACTGGGGTTCCCTTTGCAATACAATGGCGGGGTTGAGTAGTCACAGTAGAGATCTTATGGTCCACAAAGCCTTAATATTTATTATCTAGCCCTTTACAGAGTTTGCTGATCCCTGGTGCAGAACAATATGGGCACTGGTATTTGGAAGGCCAGAGTTGAAAACTCAGTTCTCACCCAGTCTTCCTGGCTCTATGGTCGGCACATATTATGTTAGATCAACATTCCTCATTTGCCAAATTGAAGTGAACCCCTTATGCTACAGGAGGGCTGGGAAAATGAGGTGAGATGTATATTCCTGCTGCCTCGCACAGGAATTTCTCTCGATTCTCTCCACCTAGGTAGAGACTGGAGGCCTCATCTCTTTGCCCACAGAGTCGTCCGTGACTGGTTCACAGTGGACACACTTAGCAAGGACAATTCACGAAGCCACTCCAGCCCTCTGTGGCTCCAAGCACATCCCCCAGGTTGAAGGCTGCCTTTAACCCTGGGGCAGGGGCCCTTTTCTGTCCTGGCGTCCTGTGCCTCGTACTCAGCCCCCATCACACATCCTGCAAGTGATGGAAAGGAGTCAGTCAGAGGAAGAAGACAGATCGCGGGCCTCCGCGGCCCTGGCATTTCCCTGCAGATCTCTGGATTTCCATATATTTGAAAACCTAATATAAACAACAGAGAAGAAATTTGCATCTCAGGCAGCAAGGAATGAAAAATTGAGGCGGTGTAATGTATTGCCGCGCGTGGAAGAGGGATGACCGTGGTGAGCCCAACCTCTTACGACAGGCCCAATAGGCCGGTGGCAAACTCATTTCCTGGCAGAATATAGGGTTCATCTGCTGGAACATTTAACAGGCATCAAAGAAAGATCACTCCCACCTCTCCCGCTGCCGAGAGGCTGCTCTCCAGCCTCTCTTTTTGCCATTTTATTAAACCCCTTTATGCGGTTTTAATACAATATGTATGATCCACATGGAGACAAATAAATTCTTATGTACTTTTCAGGATTCGGAGAGTTCTAATGGTTATGTATGCTTTATTTATATTTTCCAGGAGACATTAAAAGGGCGATGTGTAAAAATATGCAACCCAAACCGATGGTGATTTATGGTGACTCGTGGAGGGATGGAAGTTATGAAGTTAATTTCCAGAAGTGTGGAGGTGGGGAAGGGGACACCGTCACCTGCCAGGGTGGTGGGGGGACTCTTAGCTCTGGCAAAGGCAGAATTTGGTGGCAGGTTTGTCATCGGGATGCTTATGGGTCTAGGGCCTTTTAGGGGAGTGGGGTGTAGAGCCAGTGGCAGCATGAAGGGTGTTTCTTGGATGCTACAGATGGGGAAGATGTGCCCAGAGAGGTTAGGCCAGTTTCCTCAAATCACACAGCAAGCAAGTGGCACTTAGGATCAGAAGTCCTTCTGTGGCGCCTCCCTGGGTTGTTACAAAGCTGCTTGAAAATTCAGGAGGCAAGATGACATACAGCAACTCCCACGTGGGCAGACAAAGGCAAGCCCATTGGTTTCAGGGTGTCCCTCCTGGGCCCTCTTCTGGCATGCTGTGTCAGCACAGGGCAGGACCGGTGGGTGCAAAGGCACTGGAGCTGCAATCTTCATGGCTGACCCTGGGAATCCTCTCATGGCGGGGACCTGGGACCTGGAAGCTAGTAGTACCACCCACTTGGTGGCCCAGACAGGCATGAATTTACCTGTGACACTTGGTGGGTGATCTTGGCTTATTGGGAGCCCTGGGGGTGAAGGGATTCAGAGCATTCACATCGACACAAATTCCACCCTTTCCTGCTGCCCCCACACCCCCCTGCCCTGGCCCCCAAGTCTAATGTCTGTTGGCTCCTGATTTTGGAGTCGGTGAGTCTGGGGAACACAGGACCAGAGCACAGGCTCCAAAGCCAGACTGCCCGGGTTCAAACCCCAGTCTCACCGCTCAGAAAGGCTGACGGCTCACTTCCTGGGGCCTTGTGCCCTTCTCTTGTGTAAAGGGGTGACGCCCCCTCACCTGGTGAAATGTTGGAGCAGGGGATGGGCTCATGCTTGGAAGGGGCTGAGCACAGCATTCCCAGGCTAAACTGGCTTTTATCACTGCTGCTATTCCTCTATGTCTGGGCCTCAGTTTGCCCATCTGTACAATAAGGGAACTTAGATGATTGGAGCTATCTGGACTATGTCCTGAATTTTAAGGGACAATCCCTAAATCCAGCTGCTCTGACATTCACGAATGCTTACAGAATGGTACTTACAAGGGCTTCCTTCTACTTTTTGGCTCTGTGTATCACAAGCCATAAAATCATTTATTTCCTTGGATTCAGTCGCTTTTTACTTCTAGAAGCTTTTACCTTAGGCGATTAGTCCTAGGTGTATGCAAAATATTGACTACATGCACTTCTGTTGTGGTGTTTAAAATAGAGGGAAAATTGGAAGTGACCCAAATGGGAACAACAGGGGATACGTTAAATCCACTGTGATGTAGCAGTAAAAGATCTGCTGCCAATTGAGTGCTTACTGCACACCCAGCCTAGGATGAGCACTTGACACTCTGCATTCCATGTAACCCCACAGTGACCCTGTTAGGTTGAGATTAATTCCTCTAGGGTGGTCACAAGGGAGCCTGGTTCAGAGAGGTACAGCAGCCTGCCCTAGCCTGCACCGCTGGCAGATGGCAGAGCTCAGAGTCAATTGGAAATCTGACGCCAAGTCTGGCCTCTTTCCACTACACCACACTCTTCAGGTTGATGTCAGCAGTGGCTCTGAGAAAGGGGTTCTTGATGACTGGCATGCATGGAGAGTCATGTGTGAGTTACAGACCTTGGGTCTGTGTGGATACATCCCTGCAACTTACACTGCTTGGAAGCTGCCATCTGCAGATTGATGGCCACTTTGCCACTGCAAGTTTGTGAATTTGCTCTGGACCCCTTTGCTCTAATTCTTCTCGTATGGGAAAAATCCACCTTTTTAAAATTCCAAGGCCAGTTTCCAAATCCCAGGATTCTTATGACCCGAGATCAGGTTTGTGTTCCTGCTCTTCACTTCATTGATCCTAGTGTCCGTGGGTGCTCATCCAACCACCTGCTCACTCTTTCACTCACCTAGGCATTGTACATCCCTCAGTCTAACAATTCTTCCACACATCCACCCATCTGCTGCCTATCCACCCATCCATCCATCCTTCTATCCACGCATCCATCCACCTATCTACCTGCATCCATCCATCCATCCATCCATCCATCCATCTATTCACTCATCCATTTATCCATCCTTCCATCCATCCATTCATTCATCCATCCATCCACCCATCCACTTATCTACTTGCATCCACCCATCCATTTATCCATCTATCCACCCATCCACTTATCTACTTGCATCCACCCATCCATTTATCCATCTATCCATCCACCCACCTATCCGTCCACCTATCTACCTGCTTCCATCCATTCACCCATCCATCCATCCATCCACCCATCCATCTATTCATGCATCTATCCACCTATCTACCTGCATCCATCCATCCACCCATCCATCTATCCATCCATCCAACCACACGCTTATAAATCTGTATTAGTTTTCTATTGCTGCTGTAACAAATTAACAGGAACTTAATGGTTTAAAATAGCACAAATTTATTATCTCACAGTTCTGGAAGTTAAGAGTCTGAAATCAGTTCCACCAGGCTAAAGTCAAGGTGTTGGTGGACTGATTTCTTCTAGAGGCTCTGTGGGAAGATTTAGTTTCCTTGCCTTTTTTTTCTATTTCTTTCTCTTTTTTCAGCTTCTAGGGGCTACCTGTATTCCTTGGGTTGTGGCCCCTTTCTCTATCTTCAAAGTATATCATTCTAACATCTACTTCCATCATCTCATTACTTTTCCCTGTGACTCTGACCCTCTTGCCTTCCACTTATAACTAAAGTTTTGATTAAATTGGGCCCACCTGAAAAATCTAGGTTAATTCCTCCTCTCAAGATTCTGAGCATAATCACATCTATAAAGTTCCCTTTCCTACATAAAGTGACTTCCACAGGTTCCAGGGATTAAGACATGGACCTCTTTGGGAAAGATCATTATTAAGTCTACCATGTCGTCCATCCATCCCTCTGTCCATCCATCCATCCATCCATCTTTTTATTTATTCACTTGTCTATCTGAGTGATTATCTCATTCATTTTTCATTTATTTATTCATTAAATCATCAAATATTTATTGAATACCTCCTATGTACTAGGTACTGTGCTATTCACTAGGGTTACAGAAATTAGCAAGCCAGACACAGCTTCTACATTGAAGGTGATTATAGACCAGTAAGATTGTTGAATGAATAAGTAAATCATTGTGATTATTTGCTGGTCAATAAAGACTGATGTTATCTTCCTCCTTTTTATCCAAAGCATTTATCATGACCTGCCAGCACAGTATTTGACTGTTTGTTGTCATCCTGCATGCTATCGCCAAGAGGTAAGGAGTTTTGTTCTGTACCCTCTGTATCTTCTATCTAGAAGAGTATCTGTTCAACACACAATGAATGAATGACTACATGAGTATATGAGGGAGATTGAACCCGAAGTGATCTGGCCTTACAAAGCTTATTGTGTCATGGAAAGCCAGACAATGTTCCAATGATTAGAAATACTGTGTCAGTTTGGAGGTGATGGACAGTGTGCAATAAGAACCCACAATAGAGATTTTGAGTCAGTCTGAAAGTTTGGGGAAGGCTTCTTGGAGAAAGGATGTTCTGTTGGAGTCCTGAAGGAGAAGTCAGAGTTTTCCAGGTGCAGGGGTCAGGATAGAGCAGACCCATATACAGGGAACAACATGGACGAGCTGCAAAAGAACCTCCAAAATAATCAGATTTGACCCGTGTAACAGCAGTTCTGGTTGATCAAACAATTTTCTCCTCTACGATCTCCTTTGATACTCAAAGCACCTTTACATGGAAAGGTAAGGCAAAGCAACCATGTCCCACTCATATTTCAGAAGGAGAAACTGAGGCCCCATAAGAAAAAGTCACATGGATGGGAAGTGGTGGGTTGAGGCCTCATTACCTGACTGCAGGGCTGGTTGGCCACATGGTCCTGCCACTCAGCACAGTGGTCCCTGGGCTGAGGCTCTATGTATCCCGGAGAGCTTGGTGACCACATCCCTCACACTACTGAAATAACCACTGTGGACTGGTGAGTGCATTCTGCCTGCAAGTGAGGCAACAGCAACACGGGCACAGACTCTGGGGCCAAGTGGGTGGTGTTTGCAACCCAGCCCTACCTCCATCTCTCTTGCTCCTCAGGCACATTTACCTAGAAAGCGAAACAAAGACCTGGCACTCATAAGTAAGTCCTCGGTAAAGGTAGCATTTTGTTCAGAAAGCACTGGTGGAAGCTACTCTGGGCCACCCTGTAGTCCTATGACCCGGGGATGCAGCCAGGGTGAAGACAGGACATTGTCATTGTTCATATGCTGGTGGACGCTCCAGGACACTTCTCTCCCTGATGTTTTCCAAGGCAGATGACTCCACATCCTTTCCTCATGGGAGTCTGTGATTGTAGTGTAACTTGGGCAGGTCATTAGGTTACTCTGGGCATCAGTTTCCCCATGTCCTTGATGATATCTTCAAGTCAGACACTCAAGATTGCCTGATTCCAAGTGACTCCATGATGGCATAAACCCCAAGGATGATGTGCTTACAAATGTCTAAAGGAGGGGTGAGCCCACACCTGCTTATACTACCTGTAGAAGTCCTTAATCCTGGAGATGATGACTATCCTGATAAAGGACCATCAAGTAACAATTTATTTATGACTATCTTCAAAAGAGAATATGACTAGTTTGTGGGCAACGTTCACGGACATCTAAAAGCATATCTAAATGCACATTTCCAAGATGGCGCTTCCTGCTCTGGGTGATTTGAGGCCATCCCTCTGGCAGAGACAGCCCGTCTCTGTCCTGCTTGAGCCACCAGGGACCTTCCTCCGGTTTCCAGGCTGGAACTGGAGTCGTGTTTGCTGTGCCTTGCTTACAAAGCTCTCGTTAGACACCAGCATGCTATCTTGGAGTGGGGAGTTTCCTATGGAAATTCCGGTCTCTGGAAACAACAATAGCAATACAGTTTTCTAAGAAGCCCAGGAGTATAAGGGAGGACTTTGTAGTTTATCCCCTCTCCTTGGAACATCTGATGAACCATCAGCAGATGCTGTCAGTTCCGTCTGCAGATTTGTCTCTGGGGTCCGGCCCCATATCGAGTTCTGTGGCACTCCAACCCAGCCCAGGCACTCTCATCTCACTCCCGGGAGGCAGTGAGTCGCCCACCTGGTCCTTGTGCATAGTCCATATTCCGCTCCTGCCACCCCACCCTGCGGTGGAACACTCTCTAAAAACACTTGGCTCAAGCCCCATCTTCCCCTGTGGAAACGCTTCAGCGGCTTCCCGTGGACAGAGTTCCAACTCCTGCCTTGACCCTATGCCAGGTTGCTTCATCACTGACCCCAGCATCAGGCTGCTCCCCGTTTTCTTTGCTTCTTGTGCCCCGGTCCATGGGTCTTCTTGTGTTTCCTTGAATCCTGAAGCCTGTTCCTACCCCAGGACCCTCGCAATGCTGTTCCCTCTGGGAGCATTCACCCCATCCTAATCTTTGCTGCCACTCATCTTTCAAGCCTCGTGTCACCACCCTTTCCCTTTGAGTGCATTCCCCATAGCAGCAGCCCATCAGGAATCTTTCATAGCATTTCTCATAATTGAGAGTTAGTTTTCATTTACCTCCTGTCTTCCCCAATAGACTACAAGCTCCCTGAGGGCAGGGACCACTGGTCTGCCCACTGCTGTCTCCCAACCCCAGTTTTCATGCCTTTGTTTCTCATCGGTAGCACAGGGACAGTGGTGCCCAATCAACTGCTCCCCTACGAAGGGGCTCATGTCCCAAGGGCCTAGGGGGAGTCCTGCACAAATTGGGGTGGTGCCCAGATAAGGGAGGTGCGGGTGAAACTCCTGAGGGCAGAGGGATCTGGTGACCTCGATTTGGTGGGGGCAGCTCTGAGTTCAAGAAAGTGACTTCTGTCTGGAAGGCTGAAAAAGAGCCCAGCCTTTGGAGCTGGACTGACCTGGGTCAAGTCTGTTTTCTGTTTTCTTACTCTTGCTCCTGAGTAAGGGGACATGGACCTCTTTGGGAAAGATCATTATCAAGTCTACCAGGGAGTTGAGTAACAGCCCCCCACAAGTTATGTCTTCCTGGAACCCCAGAACATGACATTATTGGCATTATTTGCTTATACAGAATAGGGTCTTTGCAGATGTAATCCAGGTAAGAATCTTGCAATGCAATGATCATGGATTAAGTAAAACCCTAACAATAAATTCCTATGTTGGGACTCAGAAGGTGACACCCCAATGATGGGCGCTCTGACACGTTGACAGGCTGTAGACGCTGCCCCAGAGTCAAGGTCCCTCTAACTTTGTCTTGTCCCACCCCTGCACCTCCAGTACAAGGGACTCTCTCTGGAATTTCTTTATCAGACCAAGAAAGTTTCTTTCCAGAAGAAACATAATTGCCTTCCTCCCTCCCCAAAATCTCATGATCTATTTTAGATAAGAAGATGAGGACGTCCTGGACGGACTTTTTGCAAGATAATGCCTGCCTCGAGGGCACACCCAAATGTACAGGTTAATTTCTGTGTATTCCTAATCCCAAAGTATCATCAGATGCCCCACGAAAGAATCGCAGACTTCCCCACCTGCTCTCCCCTCCTGTGAAAGCGTCTGTACCCCGGTGGTTTACTGGGCAGTCCATCTTCTGGGATCCCCTGCGTTGTGACATTACAATACATGTTGTATACCTCTTCTTCTGTTAGTCTGTCTTTTGTCAGTTGACTTTCTGTGAGCCTTTAGAAAGCAAAGGGAATGTTTTCCCTGGGCCCCTACACTTAGAAGAGGATAAGAGAAGATGATGACTCTGAGGAGACCGTCCTGTCATGCTGGGAGCAGAGATTGCAGCAATGTGCCTCCCAGCCAAGGATGCTGGTGGCCACCTGGAGCCAGGAGAGGGGCACAGCAGATTCTCCCTTCAGAAGGAACCAACCCGCCAATCCCATGACTTCAGACTTCTAGGCTCAGGAGCTGCGAGGGAAGGCATGGCTGCTGCTTTCAGTCACCCAGTTTGTGGTAATTTGTTAGGGCAGGCCTAGGACATGAATATGGTGACCTGTCAGCTTGGCTAGACTTTTGAGGCTCAGTTTCCTCAGCTGTAAAGTGGATCTCCTCATGGTCTTTATTCTGCAGAGGCATTGTGAAATGGAGAGACAGCCAGCGCCATACATTACAGTTATTATTAACTTTCGCTGTTACTCATGAGTCTTCCCTTGGGTTTCCCCCAGCTGAAGCCAAAGCCCCTCCTTGCTCTTCCTCCAACAAGAAAATAGCCTTCTCAGGAAGGCAGGCAGGCACGAACTGTCCTTTAAGTTGTCTACGACAGTAAAGGAATGCTGTCCCCCTTCCCTGTTGGTCCTAATGTCTCTGCTGCTACTTCCATTTCATCGGCCACCAGTACCCTTCTCTCAGTACCGTGGGCCTTTCCTTATTTTGACTCATTCACTCTGAGGCAGAGGAACTCTTTTTTCCCCCTAGAAACAATCCTAGGAAGCAGTGATAGAAATGCAGCGCTTGGTGATAAATGTTAAGGACTCATAGTTCTCTCCCTCTACACCTCTCTCGCCCTCTCTCTCTGTGTCCTCCCCCCTCCGTCCCCCCTTCCTCTCACTGCCTCTCTCCCTCTTCCTGCCTCTTTCTCTTTTGCTGTCTCACACGCTGCCTCTCTCTCTCTCTCTCTCTCTACTTCTCTCCCCTGCCCTTTCTTCTCCCTCTCTCTCTCTCTGCCTCTCCCTCCCCTTCTCCTTTTCTCTCTCTCGCATTCACACTGCCTCTTTCTCTCTCTCTCTCTCTCTCTCTCTCTCTCTCTCTCTGGAAA
>NW_007074664.1:384036-402554 GCF_000164805.1 Carlito syrichta | reverse complement strand
TCTCTCTCTCTCTGCTCTCTCTCTCTCTCTCTCTCTCCCCATCTCCCTCTCTCTCTCACACACTGCTCCTGTCTCTCTCTCACTCTATCTCACTCTCTCTCTTTCTTCTTCCCTTCCTCTCTCCTTCCTCTTTTCCTCCCCTCCCTCTTTTTATTGGAAATGGCTCTTTTAAAGGTCTCACAGGTTTGCAAAAATAATCCTTCCTAAAGGCTCCCATTCAGCGGGCGCACACAGAGGATGGCGAGCAAGCCCGGAGCAGCGCTATAAATTGAACAGTGCCAGCCCAGGGCGGGCCCAAAGTCATAACTTTCTCCTTGTCCCCTCCCCGCATGCCGAGTCCTGGCCCTTGCCAGCACCATTCTATTTTCAGGAATGCTCCCTTGACCTGTGGGTCCTTCAGCCACAACAGAGGTGGCGCCGGCTGGAATCCAGGCGTGAAATTATGAAAGAACGGGGCTGCCGCGGACTCCAGTCCTGCACTGGCCTCAGATGTGAAATTGCCATTTTTTCTCCCTCCCCCCTCGCACCGGCCTGTCGCATGCGGGGCGGAAAAGATTGTATTTATCACCTGTCAGGATCTGCCAGAACTGAGTTACGTGAGGCAGGACAGCATAAAATTATCATACACAAGCATGAAATTACAAAATCGCTCGGAACTGAACAACAAAATTATTTCATTTCGGAGGGAGGCCATTCCATTTTTTAGCCCTGACACCTTGACTGCCAAACTTTGAATTGAAATTGAGTGTGAGGGCCATGGAATAGAGACAGCAATAACAAGAAGTAGCATGTAAACTAGCCATGCAGACACACGACATTAATGGCCCCCGAAACCTCCCACCAGAGATATGTAACTAAATAAATGTCACATGTCCCAGTTATTGACCTGCCTTCCATAACTAGAAACAACCTAAGCCAATGTGAGAGCCCAGTTCCAATATCAGAGGGTTCTTGGGAAGAAGTGGGTCAGGGTTGCTTCTTCTAGTCCCACAGAGCGATGTTCTGATGAAATAGAAAGCACGCAGATTTGGAGTCAAGGGTGTGTAGGTTTGAATGCCGGCTCCAATATGAGTGAGCTGTGTGACCTTGAGTAACATTTGAACCACTCTGATCTCCCATTTCGCCATCTGTGAAAATGAAGACAATCGTATCCATTTCATGAAGATGCAGTGAAGACAAAAATATCTCACATAACATGTGACATGTTGTAGATTTTCAATATGAGAGTTGGGACAAGTGAGTTGCCTGCCCCTCGTCTTTCTCCCTTTAAGTTCTTGTGCTGCTTTTACTTTCTGGAGTGCAAGCATTTATCCAAAAATCTCTTATTAAAAATAACTGATTGTAATCTGTGTTTTGATATAAAACGGAGTTAGGTTGGATTATCGATCATAGTTCCCAATGTGTTCACTCTTCTTTGGGCCCATGCCCTTTGCCACGTGACTTTGCAGCCCCTCCCACTGGGGGGTGGAGCCTGTTTCCTCATCCAATTGTTACTGGGCTTGGTCATGTGACTTCATTCGACCAATGGCCTCTGGGTAGACCTGGAGCAAGCAGAAGCTTTAAACAGACAGGGTTGTTGGCCTTGGCCTCTTGCACTCCTGCTGTTTGCTTGAGAGTGACATGCATGCCTGGTGTGGATTCTAGTCTATGGAGGAAGGGAGACAGGTGAAGCAGTCTCGAGTCAAGTGCAGTCAACTTATAGCCTGTGCATAAAGGAAATACATGTTTTTTGCTAGTCATTGAGATTTGGGGGATTATTTGTACACAGCAAACACGGACTAATAAAATAGCTAGGCTCAGATGTTTGTAATCAAAGGTTTACCTTCGTGAATGCTCTGCAGATCATCTAAAATTCACGTGGAACCCAGGCGATTTTTTATTGAGTGCCACTGTTCTATGGATTGTGGGATGCCAAGGACCCCCTCGATGTCATCAGTGTTGCCCCTTCAATATGGTAACTACTCTGGGACAGTGAGATTCCACCTTATCAGACTCCACATTCTCTTTCAATCACATATATTTTATAGCACTCACTTCACCATCCTGGAATGAAATTCATACATTTCATCTACATACGCACGTAATTCCCCCCCCCAAAAATCAATGTGATGCCCTAACTGTAATGTAAAGGAGGAATAAAATGAAAGCAATTTATAATAAAATAATATCTATTTCAATATGTAAATTACCCCAAACCCACTATATGCCAGGAGACATAATGAAGCAGTCTGATGCTTGTACCTGCTTATAATGAATTACGTTGAGATTTCAGACAAATATTCACTTGACTATGTCGACATTTTTTCTGTATATTTGACATTTTGAAGTAAGAGCTAAATTAGTACATTCATATGTATGGGGAGCATCACGGTGAATGGGACTGAATGTGGCTCGACAGGTGTGCTGTGGCGGCAATTCACATTTCACAAGCAGCTTTGAGGCCAATGCCTGGATTTTCCAAAATGGAAGACATCTCTCGAGAAGATTTTGGAACGACCCAAGTACTGCCTTCCCCCAATTTACACTGTAGCCGCATTCCAGGAAAATCTGGCATGAAGCAAATACATGCAAAGAAAGACTTAACTGTCTGTGAGATGGATTTTATTCTAGGTTCTGATAATTATTAAGCAGGAATTCTATCTGTGTGAATGTCCAGAGGGCATTTGAAATTCCCCAAGCACTTGGGAGTGTTCTTGGTCCTGGGAGCTATATGTCCTGCATTGCTGATTTAATTTTCCCCAGTCACTAGGTCAGGGTTTCTTTAACCTTAGAACAGTTGACATTTGGGGGTCTGATGAGTCTTTGTTGCAGGGGGCTGGCCTGAGCATTGTAGAATGTTTAGGAGCAGGCTGGCCTCTGCTCACTCAGTGCCAGAAGCACCTCCCCTTTCAGGCGTGACAATCAAAGATATCTCTGGATATTGCCCAATGTCGCCTGGAGGTGCATATTGACCCCCCTGTTGAGAACCACTAGACTAAGATAACAAAATTCTCCATGCTCTACATTTCCAAAGCACCTCTTGGAGATGGTGCTTCCTCCATTGAGAATTACTTGTCCAGGAAGCCCAGGATGTCGTTGTGTCATTTCATTCCAAGACCAGACATTGAGCACCCACTGTATGCCATGAGTCATGGATACAGCAGTGAAAGTGATAGTCTTCTAACTCGAGGAGTTCAAGTCATTCAGTTCCCAATCTGCAAGTGAGCACCTACTGTATACCAGGTATCACAGATACAGCAATGAAAGCGACAGTCTTCTAACTTGAGGATTTCAAGTTATCCGGGCCCTAACCTGGAAGCTCAGTTTCTCTTATTCTCACCCTGTACTCCCAGCCCCTTCCTCACTCCCTTTATTCTATCTATCGGCTTCACCTTGAACTTTTCCACTTGTGTCTCTATCCCGTTTTCAATCTCTCTTCTTGCCAGTTCGTTCTCCAACTTGGGTTAGGGTAGTCATGTTAGGTGACAAGTTCCCAAATTGGATCCTGTCACCCTTTCACTTAGAATCTCGTCCTGGCTTCTTATTGCATTTAGGAAAAAACAAAGACTGAGCACCTGCCATAGTCCATAGTCTCCCTGGGTCCTGTCTTGCCACCTCCCCTTCTCTCTCACAGTGGGAAGATGGCCCCATGGGGGTTGGGAGCTGGGCTGATTGTGCAAAGCCTTGAATATTGAGCTAAGGCGTGGTTAAACCTCAGAGCTAGGAGGACCCCAAGCAGCATCTGGTCCCCCAATATTCATGTCTACCAAAGATGGCCCTTCTTCAGGGAGTTGGTGGCTTCACAGATCCCCTAAAAAAGGGAAAAAATGTGGGAGAAGCTTAGGTTATTTCAAGATCAAATCAGAGCACAAAAGGGTTGAGGAGAGGAAAAACTTAATTGGGGTCTAAGGCAACTTCTCCTGGTTTCCCCTCCTGCTGGACTCTGAGCTTTAACGCCTTGTAACATCTTCTCAATGCCTTACATGGTGGGTGGTATTATCCCCATTTTACTGATGATGACACTGAGGATCAGGGAGAGGAAGCCACTCGTGGAAGGTCACTGAACCTTTCAATGTCAGATCTGGGATTTGAGCAAATTTCCCCAGGAACCCAGCCAAGCCACCAGTGCCTCTTGTGTGTTGACTGCAGGAGTTTCCTGGAGTCCCTTTGGCCACCCTGACTATTGATGCCCCACTCCCCAGCACAGGGGCTTCAAAAAGCGCAGGTCTGGTCAAGCCAGTGCACAGTTTCCTCCGCTGCTTTTAGGGCTGGGCCCATAGCATGACCCACAAAGCCTCGGGAGACTTTCCCCCTTCCTGCCTCTCCAAACCCATCTCTCTCTGCCCACTTCTTGCTCCATCTCTGAGCTTCAGGCATACAAGCCATCTCTTGGAAAACTGACCCTACCACAGGGCCTTTGCATATGCTCTGTTCCCTTTGCTTATCCATATGCTTGTCACCTTCTGCACTCTCAAACCACAGATCAAGCATCACTTTGTGCAGGTCTCTCCCATCACCCTCCATGTCCCCTGGTCTAGGTCAGGTACTTTTGTTACATGCTCTCACACAACAATATTTCTTTTCATTTGTTTGCTTACATTTTAATCTAGTCTTTTCCACTGCACTGTAAGCCCCACAAGGGCAACAACTCAGCTTGCTTTGCTCATCCCTTAGCTTAGTGTACGGCACATAGTAGGTGCTCAATCAGTGAATGAATGAATGAACAAATGTCTGACTCAGAGTCCGGTGTTTCATCATCCACAGCCACCACAACATGTGGCTGGTGTCGCCCTGAGAGTATTTACCCCTCCTCCTGCCCCTTGACCAGGCCCACGATAGCCCGTCAAGGGATCATGGTGTCCAGAGCCCCAGAGAAAGTGGCTGTGCCTGGCTGCCGGCACCCAGGAGGAAAGCTGCAGGCTGCAGCCGGGCAGCGACACTGTCATTTTGCAGCGTGCTAACAGCTACAGGTACTGGTCACAGGCCATTGCCCCCCAGCCTTCGCCACGTAAATCCTCCGCTAACGATTTGTATAAACTTCTGTTACACGTGTTATTTATCACTGCAAACAACTTCCGCAGTGACTTGGGCTGTGCGCTTTGTGCTCACACATACACCTCGGGGGAAAACATGGGCTGAGTGGGGAGGGGTCCTGCAGTCAAGCCACCTTTGTCTGGCTCCCGGCTCCCCTCTCCACTACCAGCTGGGTGGCCTTGGGCAAGATCCTGCCCTACTCTGGGCCTTTGTTTTCTCACCTTTTCAGTAGGAATAAGACTAGTGCCCATCTCAAAGGGACTGGAAGGATTAAGAGAGGACATGTAAAATGCTCGCATGGGGCTGGACACAAAGCAAGCACTCAGTAAAATTTAGTCATCACCACCATCACCATCACTATCACCATCATCGCCCTCATCACCAATGTTATCACCATCACCCTCATCACCATCACCATAGTCATCACCATCACATCACCAACACCATCGCCATTACAGCCATCATCATCACCGACACCATCACCATCGTCATCATATTGTCACCGACACCATCATATCACCGTCACCATCATCCCTATCATTCTCATTACCGTCATCACCATCATCATCACCATCACAGTCATTCTCATCACGTCATCACCATCCCATTACCATCACCATCACCATCATCCCACACAGGGGCTCTCAGGAACATCCCACTCCATAGACTGTAAGAGACAGAGAGAAGGGACTCCATCTCTCGCTCATTTACTGGGTCTCCAGCACACATCCCAGCACATAGTAGGTGCTCAACCAACAGTAGTTAATTAAATGAGATGAGACCATTCAGACTCAGAACTGACTACAGCACTAATCTGGCTGCACAGAAGGGACCAGAGCCACCTATTCTTGTGCTGTTTCCAATTAGTGCAGATGGCAGCCTCACCCTGACCAGATGAGTGACCTTGGGTAAGTCACCTCACCTCTCCCAGCCTTGGCCTCCTCATTTTGATCAAATACAAGGAGTGGTGGCTTACCCTCACCATCCTCCTAGATTAGGGAGATCAAGTGAGATAATACATGTGGAGCTTTTCATTCAGGGCCAGGAATGTAGGGAGCATCCCATAAATAGTGGGCTTGATTGCTCATCAGCGCAACAGACTTTACTGGGTGTTGCTGTGTGCCAGGCACTGGGGACACATCAGGGACCAAAATCCTGCCCCAAGAGCTGTCATTCCAGTGGGTGGAGAGAAATACGAAACACAGCAAATGAGTGATACAGAGACTCAGAAAGTCAATGCCACAGTTGATCACGTGAGAACTCATTGAGAAAGACACACAGTTCAAGCCAAGAAGAAGGCAAGAGTGTAATACTTCCCAATATCTGTGGGAAAGACATTTCAGACAGAGGGAACAGCTGGTACAAAAGCCCCGAGGCAGGCATGTGCTTGTTCAAGAAAGAGCACGAGCGAGGAAGTCAGTTTGTCCAGGGCGGAGTGAGTGGATGGGGGGATGGGGTCACCGAGTTAGCATGGATCCAGATCACGCAGGACCTTGTGAAATATGTGAGAACTTTGGGTTTTACCCTGAGTGAAGTGGGAGCTGTGGAGGCTCTTGAGTGGAGGAGTGCGGAGAGCAGACTTCGATTTTGAAAGGGTGCCTCTTGCTGCTCTGTGGAGAATGCACAGCGGTGGGCAAGTTCAGAAGCCTGGTGCAAGGCCATGGGGCGGGGTGACACCGTGACCTGTCTTCCCTGGGACTCTCCAGGTCACCCTTCTAAGGGAGGAGGAGCAGGGAGGTGCCCTCTGGCCAAAGCGACCAGCGGGCAACACTCATCTGGCTGTGAGAGCCACGCCCGATTCGAGGATGGCCATTCCACACCAGGGACATCGACGTCCTCGAATCCTCAGACGAGCAGGACACCGATGGCTCCTCCCGCCAGGCCCCATGTCTGTCCATCCTATCCTGACCCTCCCAGCTGCCCTCGCCCTGCCCTGCCACCCAAGCCACGCTTGGCTACCTGCATGTACCTGGGCTGCTTCCCATCCACCTCCCGGCCCATACGGGCACCCTGGGATGGGCCTTGCATGATCCACCCAGGTCATCCTTCTGGGCTTTGGGCCACTTCCTCCCTGTATTCATTTCTAGGGATGCTGTTACAGACTAGTGTAAGCCGGGGCGCTCAACACAGAACAACTTTATCATCTCCCAGTTCTAGAGGCTAGAAGTTCAACATCAAGGTGTTGACAGGGCCATGCTCCCTCCGGACGCCCAAAGGAAGGGTCCTCCCTCTCTGACCTTCCCTGGCTTGCTGCTGCATCACTCCAGGCTCTGCCTCTGTCTTCCCCTGGCTGTCCTCTTTCTGTGCAGTCTGTGCCTCTGTGTGTCTACAGACTGCCCTCTCCTTACAAAGGATACTCCGGGCACTGGATTTAGACCTCCCTCCGAAATGCAGTATGACCTCGTCTGAAACTGATTCTAACCTCAAAGATTCTATTTCCAAACAAGGTCACATTCACAGGCACCAGGTGTCAGGATTTCAACATATCGTTTTTGGGGATGTGGCTGTGGCTTGGGCTACCTCGCCTCTCAGTCACATCACTGCTTTCCCTGCCTCCAGCCTCCCCCTCTCCCATCCAGCTTCCTCCTTGCCATCAGAGAGCCTTCTAAACTACCTGAGAATGCCAGTTCCTCGCTTTACACCCTGCTTTGGCTTCCTAGTGCCCCCTGTAAGGTCCACGCTCCTAAGCATAGAACTGTGGGCCCTTTAGGTCTGTTCCTTGCAGCCTCTCTCTTCTCTCTGGGTCTGATCACTCTGTTTTATCTCATTGAGAAAGACATAGTTCAAGCCAAGAAGGAAGCAAGAGTGTAATCCTTCCCAATATCTGTGAGAAAGGCATTTTAGAAAGAGGGAACAGCAAGTACAAAGACCCTGTTCCAGAAAGAGCAGGAGTGAGGAAGTCAGTTTGTCCGGGGGGAGTGAGTGGGTGGGGTGATAAGGTCACTGAGGTAGCATAGATCTGGATCACGCAGAATCTTGTGGAATGTCATGAGAACTTCATCTCAGTAGCTCTCACCCCTGGCTGCCCATGAGAAGCAACAGAAAACTTTCAAAAGATACCCATGCCGGGGCTCCCAGACTGATGAATCAGGATCTTTGGGGCCAGAGGCTCATTGCTGCGTGCTGTGGAATGTTCCAGGTGAGTCCACCGAGCAGCCAGCACTGAGAACCGCTGCTCTGGCTGCACCTGTTTCTCATGTTGGAGGGAGACGCGGAAGCCCTGGAGGGCTTGTTCCAAGAGGGGCTTCTCTCCCCCCAGATTCTGATTCAACAAATCTGGAGTAGGGCCAGAGACTTTACAATTTTTAAAACAAGTTCCCAAGGAGTACTATTGGGGTACCAGAGTTTCTCAGCCCTGGTTCTACTGATATTTGGGCCAGGTAATTCTTTGTGGCAGGGGCTGTCTTGTGCATTGTAGGACACTCAGAAGCATCCTTGGCCTTATCTTGTGATAACCCCAGATATCTCCAGACATTGTCAAATTGTCCTGGAGGGCAAAACCACTTTGGCTGACAATCAGAGGGTCTTACTAAATGACAGAGAATTCTCAGAAGAGTGATGTGGGCTCTCCTGCCACAGGACCTTTGCACATACTGTTCCTTCTGCAGACAACTCTCATCACTAGTCTTTTCCCAATCGATTCTTGCTAGTTTTTCAACTCTCAGCTTCACCATCACCTCCCCTGGGAGACCTTCCCTGATTGCCACCTGGCCCCAGCCTGGCTACTGTGCTTACCCATGTGGAGGAAGAGACAGTCAGCAGTTCTTGACAGCAACCGAAAGGGATCACCCACAGCTGAACAGAGCAGCTGTGTGCTGGGAAGTTCAGGGAACTCTGGCCCCAGAGGCAAACGGGAAGGCACGTGGGACAGGTGGCATCAGAGCCACGAATAATGGATAGGTATGAGATATAAGCCAAGAGGAACTGGGTGAGCCTGGCCTGGGGGAGCCTCAGTGCGCCAGGTGGGGGCTGGAAGATCAAGGTCACTTCCTCAGGCGTTGAGTAAGGCCAAGACCCACCCCTGCTGATAGTGCTTGTGGGAGGGGCTGGTCACGTCCTGCGGCAGGCAGTCCCTGGTAGCCACCAGCAGGGATGACAGTGGTGGCACGTGGGGATCATGGGACTGTGGTGGGTACCAGAAAGGGTCACGGGGGGCTTGCAACAGGGAATGGAGGGGGTGTGTAGGTGGGGCTGGAGGCAGGAGTGGGAGGAGAGTGAAGCAGGTGCGGCACTGGCGTGAGGTAGGTGGAGGCCTCCCTTGGGCGAGCCGAGAAGTGTTAGCAGAGGGACTCTGTAGCCGTGAGGGCAAGGCACAGGGAGGCCGCTGGGCAGGCTGCACCCAGGCTTAGAGAAGCTCTTACTGCCTCTAGGTGCGCTGACAAGGGAGGTGGGAGGTTCCCAGAACTCCAAAATGGAGGAGGTGGCCTGGGTGAGGGGGACCCACTGGCAGGACTATGGCCTTCAGGGGAGGGGGACAGTCAGTCACAGGACTCCACTGGAAGGGACCCTTGACCTCATTCTTCACACAGCTGGAAGCACTGGATGTGGCACACTCAGGAGGACTGCCAGGGAGGGGTTGGGGACAGGTGCAGGGGTGCTGAGGCGCTGATAGAAGGTGCCCAGCTCGGGCTAGGAGGGGATGCCAGAGTGTGTGAAGCGTGTATGAGAGACTGTGTGTGTGTGTGTGTGTGTGTGTGAGTGTGAGTGAGTGTCTCTGTGCGCTCATGTATAGACGAGTATGCACAAAGTGTGTGCATGTGTGAGAGATGGAGTGTGTGTGTGGTTGTGTACACGCATGAGTGTGTGTGAGAGTGAGCCTGTGTGTGCGTATGTGTGTGTATGTGCTTGTGTCCTGGGGAGGAGGCAGTGGGATGTGAACTGAGGCCCTGTGGCAACTCCTGCTGCCTGGCTGGGTTGCAGGCAACGGGGGGCGGTTTCAGGCCTAGCACCCCGTGTCTCCCTAGCCACCTTTGCCAGCTGTCTGGCAGGGTCTTGGATCCGGCAGAGACACTGCGCTGGAGGTTTCTGGCCACGTGCTGTGCCTGCAGGTGCGTTTGATCCTTGCCACTTTGGAGTGGGCACTGCGTTCCCCTTTGGGGGTGACGCTCTGAGAGGTGACATGACTCCTCCAGGGTCCCAGGTGAGTTAGTGGTGGAGCAAGAACCCAAACCCAGGGCGGCCCCCTGCTGGCCCCAGGCACATGGTGCTGCCTGGACACCATCAAGGCCCTGGCTATCCAGATGGGTACCAGAGTCAGGAAGGGTGTGGCTGGGAGGTAGAGCTCCTGTCTCCAGCCCGCAGTCCGATGTCTCCTGGGTGGGTACGATGTCCCGTGGCCCATCTGGGCACTGGCTTCATCCCAAGAGGGAGGACACTCATACCATGCCAGGTGCCCCCTGCACATCGCTGTCATAATTAGCTTTTGGAGCTCGTTCTCATTTTCTCACTTCGCCGAGGAGGAAACTGAGGGGCCAAGAGGTGAAGTGCTGGACCCAGCTCAGTTCCCCTTGTGGAAGAGAACAAGGGGACCCTGGGGTTTGAACCCAAGCCCGTCTGCTGAAACCCAGCCCTCTCAGCACTGTGCCTCTGTGCTGTCTAGCCTGTGGCATTTCGTCCCTTATTGTCTTGGTTGATAATTCTGTGCACTCTTCTTTTCCTTCTGGGTTAGGATCCAGTGGGTTTGGGCTTTTCTGGACCCTAAGACAGGTCCTAGCACGTCTTGATGTCTGGGGTTACAAATAAAGAAATATAAAATAAAGCCCAACCAGTGCAGGGATACCTTTCATCGGAATGCAGTCTCCGCAGCACCGAGGCTTTGCCATTAGCCATGGACCTAAGGCCAAGTCATGGCCATGAATTCGAAGAGGAGCAGAGGCCCGGTGTTCCATGACGGGGGAGAGAACACTCAGCCTTTTGAGTTTCTGCATGCTCACCGCACCAGCACCTCCTCGAAGATCCCCTGCTGGCACTGGTGGCTGCCTGGACAGTGTCTCTGTCACTCATTACAGCTGGGGACCAGAGCAGCTTCTCCCATAGAGTGTCCCCTGGGATCATGACTCTCCGTGTCTCCCGCAGACTGAGAGAGCCACAGAGACTTCCCTCCAGAAGGACATTTTGGCACCCAGGAAAGAGGCCACTGGGAGGGGGCAAGTGGCTTGGGCCTCCTGGTCTACCAGCCCAGGGCCACACCTCTCGCCACATGGATGCATGCATCTAAGGCTGGAGGAAGCACCTTGTGTGTGAGAGGCAGAGGAAGGCAGACCCGGGTTCAAATCCCACTCTGCCATGACTTACTTTGTGGCCTTGAACGAGTCCTTTCATTACCTGAGCCTGGTTTTCTTGTCTGTAAAATGGGAATGCCCAGGTGTGTTGCAAGGCTCGGAGATGAAATAACAAGGGCAGGTTCAGCAGCAGGCCTGGCACAGTGTATGTGCTCAGGGAACAACGGGATTCTTTCTTCCCTGCCTTCCTTGCTTTCTTCTCTTCCCTTTGCCGAAGCATCAGTGACATCCTGCTTGAATGTATCTGGTGACAAACAGTTCTCTTTCTCCCGCGTTGGAACTTTCTGTTAGTAGAGAGTCCTGGTTGGTTGCTGTGGCTCATGCCAGTATTCCTAGTACTTTGGGAGGCTGAGGAGGATCGCTTGAGCCCAGAAATTTGAGACTGCAGTGAATTGTGATGGTGCCACTGCACTCCAACTTGGGTGAGAGAGAGACCTTGTTTCTAAAAAACAAAACAAAGTGAAACAGAACAAAAAAAACCAAAACCAAAAAACAAAAGAAAAATATAGTAAGCTCAGAGTGCTACCATGCTGATATGTAGTTTAGTGTCTAGTGGGCAGGATAATGACCCCCTCAGATGTTCTCACCCTTATCTCTTGAACCCCAGCCAATACCAGCAGGAAAATAGGACCTCAGTTCTTCAACCACATGGAACTGAATTCTGTCAACAATCCCAGAACCTCCAGGAAGGAATACAGCCCTGCTGTCACCTTGACTTTAGCCTGGTAAGACCCATGTTGTGCTTCTGACCCAAAGAATCTGCCATGAGAAGTGTGTGTGGCCCTGAGCTGCTAAACTCATAGCCAACTGTTACGGCAGCAAAATGCACGTGCCTCCCTTGGGTAACAGTCGGCTGTGTCTCAGATTCCTTCCAGAAAGACATTGGCATCTTGAAGTCCTTTTCTGGTTGGGGCATTGTTCTCCGTACCTCATGTGTGCCCAGCTGCTGAATCCTCACAAGAAACTGGGGAGAGGCATCCCCATTTTACAGGTGATGTCACCGAGGCTCAGAGAGGTGAGTGGCTGTCCTAAAGTCTCACAGCAAAGAGCAGGTGAAATCCGGGTCCGAATCCTGGCCTGCCTGACCCCAGAGCCCAAGCTTCCCTTTCACTTGAGCCCCACCAGCACAGGAGCAGAGCCAGATTCTGCTGCAACCCCTGCCAGGGCAGGCTGCTCACTTACCACTACGTAGCCCTTCTGGGCCTTGACAGGAAGCTCCAAGGGCCAGAATGTCCTTCTCCTTTTTTTTTTGAGTTGTAGTCTCACTCTGTCACCCAGACTGGAGTGCAGTGGCTGCTCCCAGCCACCGCAGCCTTGACCTGCTGGGCTCCGGCGATCCTTCCACCTCAGCCTTCTGAGTAGCCGGAATTACAGGCATGCACTATCATGCCCGGCTGATTTTTTTGATTTATTGTAGAGATGAGGTCT
The DNA here is from genome assembly GCF_000164805.1 of Carlito syrichta. Classification (NCBI taxonomy): domain Eukaryota; kingdom Metazoa; phylum Chordata; class Mammalia; order Primates; family Tarsiidae; genus Carlito; species Carlito syrichta. Next base: position 389,832 of record NW_007074664.1, on the reverse strand, counting down.
TGCCAAGTTGCCCAGGCAGGTCTCGAACCCGCGGGCTCAGGTAATCCACTCATCTCAGCCTCCCAAAGCACAGTATTACAGGCTGAGCCACCAAGCCCGGCTTTGGCCTTCTTCCTATGGGCTGGAACCTGCCTGCTTCTCCTGTCTCCATTCTGCCCCAGGAAGCCACAGAGTCTAAGTTCCTCCCTCCTCCCACGATCCTCCTTGAGAAAGCCCATGATGCTCCAAACACAACCCTGAGCTTCATCCGTCCCCCATGAAAGGCGAGTCTCAGTTCCCCCTAGCTTGGATCTAGGCCAGCTTTAGGGATGTGTTCCCAACAAATGGAAAATGGCGGGAGTGATGCCAGTGACTCCTGAAGCAAGGCTGAATGGGCACGGTCGTGTCTGCTCTGGCTCTGTCTGGGAACACGCACCATTGAGCCCTGAAGCTGTTGTGTGACATGTTTGGTTGCCTGAAGCCATCATGCTGGAGAGACCATATGGAGAGAGGTCACAGGGACAAAAATACCCATGCATTTTCAGTGTCCCAGCCACCAGCTGTTAGTGGACTGAGCCCAGGCACCAGGCATGGAGGCAAAGAAGCTTTTGAGACATCCCTATCCTGGCTACCATTTGACTGCCAGCTCAGAAGAGATCCTAAGGCAGCACCACCCAGTGAGGCCATTCTTACATCCCTGACCCCAGAAACCATGAGAAATACTAGTTATTATTTCAGGCCACTAAGCTGTGGATTATTTGTTATGCAGCAATAGCACACTGATGCATGGCTGGGGAGTTCTACTGTCTTCTTTTTTCTGGCATAACACCCTATTTTCTACACTGGGAACCTGTTCTGAGCCCAGAGGCCCTCTTCTCAAAAAGTGTGGCTTTTATCGGAGTGACACTAACCTCTGACTCTAATCAGGGTGTTAGGGCAAGAGATCATGGAGGGAGCAAAAGGCAAAAGCATCTCAGCTCCCCAGGGTCTGCGTATGAGCTCCTGACCCCAGGAGGACAGGCAGGCCACTCCCAGTGTCCCGGAGAAGACCTCAAATTACAATGATGGTGACAGCTTCCAATACTCAGCTGACTGGTGCATCTTGGGTCCTGTGCTCAAAGCTAGCCTCCAAGTGCTATGGTGCATGCGCAAGTTCCTGAATCTTCTCAACAGCCACTTGAGGAAGGTAACAGTATTTTCTCTCCCTTTCCTTCCCTCCCTCTCTCCCTCCCTCCTTTCTTTTCCTTTCCTTTCCTTTCCCTTTCCCTTCCCCTTCTCCTTCCCCTCCTCTCCCCTCCCCTTCCCCCCTCCTCCCTCCCTTCCTTCCTCCCTTCCTTCCTCCCTTCCTTCCTCCCTTCCTTTTCCTCCCTCCTTCTCTTTCTTTCTTTCTTCTGAGTTGGAGTATCACTCTGATGCGGAAGACATGAAAAGACTGAGGCGCAGATGGGCAGAGTTACACTCCCCACGTACACGCAGGACTGGCTGCCTCAAACCTACGCACTTGCCCGTCGTTGGCCTGAGTTGGTCTGGAAAGAGATAGACAAGAGTCAGGTTGTGGTCTCACGCCTGGACTTCATGGGCTTCTGGGAGGCACAGCCATGTGGGCTGGAGCATGGGGCTGGGCTAGGGGCCTGGTCTGAAGGGCAGGCCAGAGGAGGGGAAGGTGTGCCTGCTCTCAGCCCCGGTAATCCAAGGCAGACCCACAACCAGCTTTTAGCCATTGTGATCTTCTGTAAGTATGGCAGCTGCTGTCTCCCCCTGCCCAGGGAGGACAGGCATGGCACCAATATATTGGCAGCGTGGCCCTGGGAGTGTACTGTCTGCAGGTCCTTTGGCATCAGAGGCTGAGTACAGCTGCTTCTACAGGGGGCCCTGCAGCACAAGACCATGTGTCAGGTTGTGCCCACCACCCCAATAACATCTCCCTCCCCCAGGCTCCAGCCACCTCCCCTAGGCAGTCCCTCCCCCTTCTCTTTCCAGGCCCCGATAGACAATGGCCCTTCATTTAGGCCAGTTGCCTGTCTGTTTCAGGAGTATTTCCCGGCCAGGTATGTGGCTCACCCCTGTAATCCCAGCACTTTGGGGGACCAAAGCAGGAGGATCTCTTGTGCTCAGGAGTTCGAGACCAGCCCAGGTGACATAGGAGGCCTTGTCTTTACAGAAGAAAAATAGCTGGGCGTGGTGGCTCATGTAGTCCCAGCTACTCGAGAGGCTGAGGCATAAGGATCACCTGAGTCCAGGAGGTCAAGGCTGCGGTGAGCCATGATTGTGCCACTGCATTGCAGCTTGGATGACAGAGTCAAACCCTGTTTCAAAAAAAAAAGTTTTCCTAACAGTTAAGTGCTTATTAACTTTTCCTCTTTATGAGGACAAGGCACCCATGTGATAGAAAATGTGCAGAAAAATGTCTTCTCCTCCATCCAGCAAACATTGCTTGTGCACCCACTGTATGCCAGTGCTCTGCCACGTCCTGAGGGTATGGAGGTGAGTGAGGAAAGACGTTTTAAATAATCCCTTCTTTTTACCTCCCAGAGCAGTAACCAGTAGCATTTGGCCATATGTGCTTCCAAGATCGCTTCCCCATAAAATGTATACTTATCCATATAAATGCATGCTTAAATAGTAGACATCTTTAAAATATAGCGTCATACCATACATATGACTCTGGAACTTGCTTTTTTTACTTGTAGTTTTTCTTTCACTTAGAAATTGATTGTCAACGTCATGTCACATCAATGCATTTTCTGCAATGTCACTCAGCAACCACCAAGAGGAGCGGGCGGGGCGGTTTCTTGGGCTCAGCTATCCAGCAGGAGGTATTTCTGCTCTTGAAATGTAGAATAAGGACAGGTGGGGTTGTGGGTGGGAACAGAGGGAGGGAGAGCCCGACTCAGTGTTGGCCGTCCCCCAGGATATGGCCCTCCTGTTCACCCACCCAAGGCCAGACCTACTCCCTCGAGGTGGGAGCTGCCACCCTCTTCTGGGCTTGTTTCTGTTTTAATAAGAGACTTTTTAGCAAGAATGCAACACCCCCCAGGAAGGCTGCCTAGGTTACCAACTAGGATCCCCCCGAGTCCAACCCTGGAGCCAGAGTTCTGAGAAGTAGAAACAACGAGTGTCAAAGCTAGAAGGGGACTTAGCTCCTGCACAAAACTGCCCATTTTAGAGATGGTGCCACTGAGCACCAGAAAGGCTCACACAGTGCTTCAATGAGACAGAGCCAGGTCTCTGGCCACCGACTCAGTGCTCCTTTGTAAATTAGGGAATTCATGTTTCTCCTCTGAAAGTAAGAATGAGTCACCTTTTATATCAGCATTTTGGAAACTCACGGCCTACATGGAAGCCCAAGACAGGCATGCTCCAGGGAGGCTAGATTGCTGGAAGGTCTGAGCCTGTGAAGGAGGTGGAGGGGAGAAAGACATTGCATCCTTCAAAGTCCTCTGGCTCAGGGACTGCCACCTCCTCTGCCGGTAGGGCTCCCAGGGGGACAGGAAGGTGTGTTTCTCCAGGAAGGCACTGCAGCATGCTCTCCTCTCCAGGGCAGTGAAGCCACCAGGCCTGGAATCGGCAACCTGGGTGTGGATCTGGGATCTGATGTTTCCTGCTGTGTGACCTGAGGCAGGAGGCTTTCTCTCTCTGAGCCTCAGTTTTTTCATCTATAAAACAGAGCTGACACTGTCTCCCCCACAGGGAGGCTTACAGTATGTTAAAAGGGAAGGGCTCAGTTAAAACTGGATATGGCAGAGCTAACCACTAAGACACAATGCATCTCTTTTTTATGTTTCATAAGGACACAACATGGGGAATCAGGTGACCTGAGCTCTAATCTCAGCTCCTGTGTGACCCTGGACTAGTTAACTAACTTCTCTGAGATTTGGTTTTCTTATCTATGAAATGGGAATAATACTAGAATTTATCTTGCAGGATTGATGTATAGAGTATTTAAGATAATTACTACACATAAAGAACTTGGACACAAGCCAGGCACATACAAAGGGGACCCAATAAAAATTGGAATTATTTTTTGGTGGGCAGGCCTCTTGTAGTATAGGCTTCCCTTGCTAGGTAAGTGTTCTAGGAACCTGTCAGCATTCGTGTACCAGCTATTGTTGTTGAGTGGCTTTGTTCAGGGTCAGTAAATTTTTTTTTTTTTTTTTTTAGATTCTTTCAACCCGTTTGCCCATTTCGTGATGGGCGATTTACAAGCACACCTACCCAGGCTGCACTGAGTGATCAGTAGTTTTTTTTTTTTTACCCAAAACGGCTTGACCCATGTGCCCCATTCTGCCTATTCACCTGATCTTGCACCCAAGTGACTTTTCTTGTTTCCCCAGATGAAAAAAACTCGCAGAGGGAAATATTTTGCTGATGTGGAAGAGGTGAAACAAAAAAACGGCAGAAGTACTAAAAGGCTTCACAATTGAAGAGTTGGAAAACTGTTCTGAGCAGTGGAAAAGTTTTTTGATAGGTGTGTTGCATCAAACAGAGAGGACTTTGAAGGTGACTGAAGTTTAAACACATAGGAATAAATTCACAACTTTTTGTAATTAAATTCTGGGTTTTTTGGTCCTTCCTTGTACATGTGGTGCTTGATTCATGCTAGCTGTTATTATCATTGGTGGTATTGTTTTAATTATTACTACCTTCTGGATATATAGAAGACCATATCCCCTTTTTATCTGTTCTAGCCTCTCCCTGAGTCCATGTCTGGATAGGAGGCTGGCTATGGGAACTGTATTCATTGAACACCTACTGTGCAGTTGGTACTGGGTTTGTGACCTTCCGGAAATCCTGAAGCAGGAAATCATCCTTGCTGCCACCGGTACAGATGGAGAGAATTACAGAGAGATGAAGTGTCTTGCCCAAGTCACAGATCCACAAAGCAGAAAAGCTGGAATTTGAACCCAGATATGCCTGACTCCAAAATCTCGGCTTTTCCCTCTACTCCAGACCTACTCATGTCTGTCTACGATTGTCCCCTCCATCCTGTCCCTAAATATCCAAGGGCTTCTCAAGTTGTGCCCAGAAATTGTAGTCTCTCTTTCTTGGCTTGTGCTTCATACTAGAAACAACAGTTTACTCCTTTTTGCTTCCATGTATCACATTTGGGTAGAGGACCCACTAGGTACCAGGTGCCACTGCCCCATTTGCTTAAATGCTCAAAAGCATGAAAAATAACAGAGATGTCTTGTGTTTGTACAGTCCATCACATGTTGTGCAGAGCTATTGCACATCAGCCCTAGGACATCTAAAGATTGACTATTGCTATCCTTGTTTTACAGATGAGGAAACCGAGGCCCCAAGAGGTGAAATACTGCTTTACGTCATCTGACTTGTAAATGATGGAGGGAAGACATCAATCCAATATTTTTAGTTTGATTTTGAAGGCCTTTCATCTGTACTAGTAAGCATCTGTTATATCCAATCATTCCTCCATCTGTCCATTCATCCATCCTTCCAGCTACTCATTCACTCATCATTCTTTCATCCACTTAGCCATCCACCCACCCACCCATCCATCCGTTTAGTCATTCATCCATCCACCCATCACCCATTCATCCATCCATTTAACCATCCACCCACCCATTCACCCACCCAGCCACCCATCCATCCATCCATCCATCCATCCATCCACCCACCTACACATCCATCCACCCTCCCCCCCCACACACATCCATCCACCCACCCATCCACCCATCTACTCACCCATCTATCCACCCATTTAACCACCCACAAATCCATCCACCCCACACACATCCATCCATTTATTTACCATCCCCACACGTCTATCCATCCACCCACACACTCACCCATCTA
>NW_007074664.1:324707-383614 GCF_000164805.1 Carlito syrichta | reverse complement strand
CGCCCATCCTTTCACCCATTTATCCATCCACCCACCCTCCCACCCCACACCGATCCACTCATCCATCCGTCTGCTATAAAGGGAGCATTGCAAGGTAGCTAAGACATAGACCATGCTCTCAGGCTCTTTCTCTCTAGGTTTGTGCTGTTAAATATGATAGACACCTGTGCTTGTTTAAATTAAATGTAAAATAATTGTAATTAAATGAAATTTAGAGCGTGTGTTCCCAGTCACACCAGTCACATTTCAAGTGCTGTTCGTGAAGCTCGTGGCTCCCACTTCGGCCAGCGCAGATCTGCAGTGTTTCCCTCAGCATGGGGGGCTCTACAGGACAGGGTCACCATGGACACAGAAGTCGAAGGGCTCCAGGGACTAGAAACATGAGCCAGGGTGTGGAGACGTCTGTGAGGTACACTACGATCTGCAAACCCAATCAACTAGGACACAGCAGCAGCAGCCTTGGTAGCTTGCTGGTTAAGAAGTTCATAATTTGCAACATCCAGCTGTGCACATTTGCTGTTTGAACACTTTGCTAACTGGGAATTTTAAGTCTATTTCACAGATAAGAAAACTGAGGCTCCGAGAGATGAAGAGATTTACACAAGGGGATCTGGAGAATTTTTTTTCCCCAGCACTTCTTTGGAGTTTGCTCAGAAGGCAGGACTCCATTTTTCCTTGTTAGAAAATGCCTAGTACCCAAACAGAGCTCCTCCTTGGCATCCTGTCATAATTCTTTTAAAATCTCTTAGCCCTGGTGAATCTGATGCAAACAGCCTCCCTGCTCCTGGCATCTCTCCTTTTGGGCTGACCCAACACTAGCTTCCAAAGAGTTCATCCTAAAAGGCAAACACGATCAAGTCTTTTTCCTGCTTAGAATCTTCCATGGCTGCCTATTCCTTTAAGGGTCAAGTCCAAACTGCACTCCAGAGACTGATGAGTCCCCCATGACCCAGACCCTGCTGACTCCCTGAGGCTCACCCACGGTGAATACCCGCCCTTTTAAGATGCTGGGATGAGCTCCCCAGGGCTGTCGCTCTGCTGGTCACTTTACACACCTTCACATGAAAGGGTGTCCCTCTGTCCTGACACCCTTTCAGCCCTTGACTGCCTGATGAACTTTCAGTCTTTTCCCAGCACTGCTCTCAAGTGTGGAGAACTGTATATAGTCATATGTCTGTGTGTGATGAAGAGAGGCAGAGAAAGAGGTGGGGGAGGAGGGAGAGGGAGGGACAAGATAGAGGGAGGGAGGAAAGAAGGAAGTAAAGAAGAGAGGGGGAGGAAGGGAGGAGAGAGAGAGACAGGGGTGGGGGAAGGGAAGGCGAGGGGGAGGGGAGAAAGGGAAGAAAGAAAGAGGAGAGAGACAGGGAGGAAATGGAGGGAGCTATCTAAAAGGAAATTTGCCAAACTGTAGAAACAAGTTCTTAGGGAGAGGAACTTTGGGTGTTTTTAGTTCCAACATTTTGGATGTTTTACTTTTAAGATTGTTCTTGCTTATAGTCCACAGACAGAAGTTTTCCACACAGCATATGCCTGCAGAGAAGAGCCACTCAATGCTCATCGGGTTGCTCAGCTGTGATGCTCATCGGGACCCCTCCCCCCAGAGTCCTGGCACCTTTCCCTGCCCGCTCCCCAGGTGAAGGGGTGCCGGCACCGGCATTGCAGAAGGACAGGGCCAGCCCACGCTGGCCTTGTAAATGTCGGTTTAATGACCGGAGGAAGGAAATTCATTAGAACACCATGTATTGTGCAGGTTGAATAACAGAGAGGCTTATTACAGCAATGACTCCACACTCTGCTCTAAATTAGCCACGGCAATGAGGAGCACAGGACAGCCAGTGCCACCAAGTCAGTCGTTGTCAAAGGCAATTTTCCTTCTGCAGAGTGATGGGCACTCTTTTGTTTGTTTATTTGTACTTTCGTTGTCTTTGATTTCCTATGCATGCACAGCCCACTTACTTGTTCCTTTTGGTCTTTTTTTTTTTTTTTTTTTTTTTTTTTTTTAGGGCAATGACACTGACTCGAATCTCAGTCATATTCGGTTGAAGTTGATTGTGAAACCAATTGGTTTCTTATTTATTTATTTTGAGTTGGAGTCTCACTCTGTCATCAAGGTTGGAATGAAGTGGCACGATCACAGATCACAGCTCACCGCAGCCTGGACCTCTTGAACTCAGTCAATTTTTCTACCTCAGCCTCCCAAATAGGTGGGATTATAGGCACGCACCACCACACCCAGTTAATTTTTTTTTTTTAGAGACGAGGTCTGGATATGTTGCCCAGGCTAATCCTGAATTCCTGGGTGCGAATGATCCTCCTATCTTGGCCTCCCAAGGTGCTGGGATTACAGATCCCAGCTGGCCTCTTAACAGAGGTAACAGCCGTCCAGTGAGCAGCGACTCTCAAAGTCAAGTTCCTGGCTCTATTACCTCAGCATTGCTGCCTGAAATGCACACGTGTGCTCTACCCAGTCCCTCCGAATCAGAAACTTTGGGTTGGGTCCCAGAAATCTATATTTCAGCAACCCTCCCAGAAGATTCTAAGGCACACTCATGCTTGAGAATCACAGGCCTGGAGGTGGACTCTAGTACTTGGGTTTGAATTCTGGCTGCGCCGCTTCCTGGCTGTGTGTCCTGGGGCAAGTCCCCTCACCTCTCTGAGTCTCCGAGTTCTCCTTTGTGATATGGGCGAAGCAACAGTGCCCATCTCATAGGGTGTGTGAAGACAGACTGAGGGAAGTGTACAGAACAGTAGACCAGCACCCATGCTTAGCCCCAACGGGTGTGGTGTGGTACCGTATTTCATGGAGTAGAAGCTGCCTTTGAGCACTAGACTCATTCAGAGTTCAGAGAGTCAATGCAGGGCAAAAGTTTGCCTGCAGACAGTGTTTCTTAGACTTCAGCGTGCACATGAATCACCTGGGTTGTTGAAAGCAGATTCTGACCCATTAGGGTGGGGCTGGAGAGTTTGTGTGCCTAGCAAGCGCTCTGTGGGAGGAGGCTGCTGGCTCAGGGACCACACTTGGAGTATGGATTGGAAGCAGTATCTGGGGGTCACATGAGGCTCATGTGATATGAGCGGTCAGGAACTGGTCCTTAGGGAGGTGATGCAGCAGGGTGTACGGCCTTTTGCCCACGGGTCTCTGGCCAAAGGACAGTGAGCCTTGGAGTAAGAACTGGAGATATGGCTTGGAGCAAGCCCTTTGACCTCTGCCCTCAGCTACTCATCTGCTAAGTAGACCACTCAGCGCCCACCAAGCCCATCTCAAGGGCAGTTAGGGAGAATGAAACACCCGTTTTCTCAATGAGTGAATTCATGGCCCATGGATTTTCCAGAGTTTAAAATTGGTGAAATGGCATGGAAATTTAAAGGAGTCAGGACAAGGTGTTGCTAGTGAAGCAGGCCAATTATTACTGTTGCTATGTTATTGTTGTTATTGAAGTGAGTGATAACCCCACGCAGAGATTCTCCCTCTAGCCCCAGCCCCAGGAATAGCCAGCCCTTACAGAGTCACACTGGGATTCTGTCTGCCCTAGTGGCGCCCATCAGGCCCCCCTCCTGGGTGGGCTCAGAAGGACCCCCATTCCAGCATCAAAGCCTCATTGCTCCCATGACCTCCCTGGCAGCCACCCTCTGATTTTGAGGCACTGGTCACTTCCAGTAGGGCATGGCAGAGCTGGAGAAAGAAGGGGGTCACACACACACACGTGTCCAGAATGAACAAAGAACACTTATGGGGGAGAGGAAAAACGCCTCTTGCCCCTCTAGCCTGACATGTGTGTGTGCGAACACACACACACACACACACACACACACACACACACACACACACACACACACACGCATGCTGGCTGCCCCAGTCTGCATGTCACCATCAATCAGCACCTTCCCACTTGCTGTTTGCAGGCAGAGTTCCCTACAGATGTGCTGGGGGCTAGGAGAAGGAGAAGGAGGTGGAGCTGGGGGCTGGGGAGGGAGGGGAGGAGGAGACGTCCTCAAAGAGTTAAAACCTTGCCTCCTCACCAGACTGCAAATTCTCTTGCCTCTCCCCCGCCCCACCCCCCTCAAACCAGCCAAACAACAGCTTGACATTTTCCATCCTTCACGAGAAAGACAAAGACGGGAAGATATTCCCATGATCCCTTTCTGCACGCCTCACCGTGAGCTCAGGTGCCGTAGCGTTTGCCCTGCGCCGGCCCCATCAACATGAAGGGCGAACTCATCCCTTCCGCATCTCTCTCTCGCCCCTGCTTGATTAATTGGCTGACTACTACGCCAGCGGAATACCTAATGCCTTTCCTTCCCCTATTCTTCCTTTGCAGTTTTTTTTTCCTCCTTTGCTCCATTTACATATACTTTATATTCCATAATTTTCACCCAAAAAGAAAAAAAAAAAGGGAGCGGGCCCATCTTAGTAATTTGATGTAATGACGGCATGTCACCAAAAAGAGGAATTAGAAAAATCTGTAGGTATTTAATTTATTCTTGTTTTTTTTTTTCAAGTAGAGCTCTCTGAGAGGAGCATTAATATTCATGGGCAAAGGAAAAAAAAGTATACTCAATAGGAAAATTCCAGATTTTTTTAGGGGTGGGGAGGCGGCTAAATTCAATGCATTTTTAAGGACCATTATTTAACTAATAGTGCTGGAGTCCCTCTGGCCCTAGTTCCTCCCTTTCAATGAAAATAAGTGGGTTTTAGTTTGCCTTCAAGGGCTGTGTGTTGGGCTCACACCCACACTGTTGAAACGGGAAAACTGGGGTTTGTGTTTGCTCCCCTCCTGGGAGAATGCAAATAAAGAAGAAAAACATAAATAAAGGCCTTCAAGTCCCCAGGCTGGAGTTTTGGTTGCCCCCAGCCTCCCTGTTGACTGTAAGAGTATTCTGATGGCTCCGTGGGCACAACGGGCTCCTGAGGTTACCAGTGAGGCCACCCTCTTTCCCTGAGCTTGGGTTCAGATTTTGTGCTGTTAATTAACAACTTGGTTATCAACCTAAGCGTCGAGTTAAACCACAATCGTAATAGTTACCGATGAAGCGAATCTGACAGATGCCTTGGCTGTGGGGACTGGAAGGGTGCAGTCTTCTCTGAGGCAGGGCTTCCCAAATGGTCACAGGGACATTGGGCTCTCCAGGTGATGGTGATGTTTGTGGGGTCCGAGGACCCAATTTAGTCTAGACAGAAAGTGGGCTCTCAGCCATGGGGGTCAGAAATACCCACCTCCATCATCGTCAACGGGATCGGAAACACGTCTGGGTGTATGAACCTTGAGTCTAACTCATTTCTCAATTATGATAATAATAATTGGTAGTGGCTAGTATAATTGTAGTAGGCAATACTGTGTATTATTATTTTACTTTATATATTTTTATTGAGTCAAAACCCACATACCATAAGCTGCAGAATCTTAAGTGCGCAGCTTGATGAATATTTTACTCACACGTGTGCTTTACCCAGATCAAAATGCAGAACATTGCCAGCACCCCAGAAGGATCTTTTGTGCCTTGTCCCCAAGTCAATGCACCCCCCTTGAAGATAGCCACTCTTCTGACTTTTTAGCGTCATAGATGAGTTTTGCCTGTTCTTGAACTTTAAATGCTCTTTTGTGTTGAGGCTCCTTTTTTTCCCCCAAAACATAAAGTTTCAGAGATCCAACCATATTGTGATGTGTTGGAGTAGTTCATTTTTATAATTGCTGTGCAGTATTCCAATGTGTAAATCCACCCAAATTCAATGATCCATTCTCCTGTCAGTGGTCATTTGGGCTGCTTCCAGTTTGGGCTATTATGAGTCAAGCTGACATGAACATTCCCCTCCATGTCTTTGGGAAAATGGAAGCCCTCGTTTGTCCTTGGAATACACCCAGCAATGAATATCTGGTCACAGAGTGAATACACGTTTAGCTTTAGGAGAAACTGACAAACAGTTTTCAAAGTGGTTGCACCAAGTTACCCATCCACCAACAGAGCCTACTCTGGGGTGCCGCTGCTCCTTATTTTCACCAACTCTTGGTATTGTTGTCAGTCCTTTCAATTCCGCTATTTTTGTGGGTGTGGGAGAGCAGGAAGAAACCCTGGCAAAAGCCAAGCAGTGAAAAAGCAAGCGGTGCTAACTAAGAGACACAGGGAAAGAGAATCAGAGACATATGGAGGAAGAGACAGAGGAGAACAGAACCAGGCAGAACTAGAGAAACACAGGTGGAAATCCAGACAGATAGAAGCTTGGAGTGTGAGGTAAAGGGGTGGGGAAAGGTCAGAAAAGAGAAGAGAGAGGAGAAACAAGAAAAAAACAAAACAAAAACTAAGGAGAAGTTGAGAAGGGAAGGAGCGAGGTTAACAGAGGAGAGAGAAGCAGGCGAGAGGAGAAAGGGAGGAGGGAAAGACCGACCCTGGACGGCTGCCCGGGGAGCGGGGCAAACGCAGAAATGGGTCTCTTGGTATTTTATGAAACATGGCCTTTTTAAAAAAAAGTGCTTCTCGATATTTTTATGTTTATATGTTTTAACTTGGGCCCAGTCTCATGGAAAATGCATGAAGAATAAGTGGTTTCTGGGAATGTTTTATACATGACCGGGGAGTTTCGGGATGCAGAGGTAGGTGGGTGGGCGGGTGGGAGGGCAGGCGTGAATGGCGCCCTCCACAAGCCTCCCTGGCAGTGCTTGGGGGGGGGCGCTTGGGCAGGTGCTTGGGGTAGATGGTGCTTCTCTCAAGGTTACGTGGAAGGCGACCCAGGATGAGGGACCATCCGGTGCACCTGGGATCTACTCCCAGCCCCACCAGCCCTGTGACCTTGGATAATGCGCATGCTCCCTTCTGAGCCTCAGTTTCATCCTTTGTACCATGGGCTGCTAGCAGTGCCTCTTGGGGAGTGCTGGGCTTCATCTGACCTGGGTCCAGGGCGGTGGCAGACCACAGGGCTCTAGAAACACGGAGGCACTCTGCAGTTTAATGCAGAGCATGCAAAGCAAAGGGTGCTTCTGAAGTCAACAGGACTCAAGAGAACTTTCTCATGCTTCTACCTGTAAAAAATGATACGCAAACCTGAGAGTTAGGCATTTGTGATATGAGTTCTGTCTCTTGTCTATTTCTCTGCGGTACCACCCCATTTCAGTCCACCCTCGGAGACCCTTTTCCCTACGTGCCACACACATTCACAGTTCTTGCTGATGCACACGCTGTTGCCTTAGCTCGGAATGTGATAACCCAATAAGACAGTGGATCGTAAACTCCTTGTGAGGGAGTGGGAATTACAATTCCTTTTGACAACCAGGTGACAAACTGTACACTCTTTGGCAAGGGAAACATACACATTCTCACCATTTGGTATACTGTGCCAATGATTCCTCTGACCTCGGAGTCCCATCTTTAAACTCTGGTTTGGGAGTTTCTGCTTCAAGCACTTGGTATGAAGGTCACTGCCTTCCTGGAAGCTTCTGTCCAGGTCCACCCTAAAACAGCACCAGCCCCTCTCCCGAGACTGGTCTCCCTGGGACTTGGCACTTAGCTCTGTCGTGTTTATGTATCATGTGTTTATGTGTCTTTCTCCTCTGCCAGCGAGTCCAGCAGGGAGAGGTTGTGCCTGTCTCAGCGTCCCTGGAGCCTAATGCAGGAGATGGCCCAGGGGAGGCCCTCAGGACATGTCAAGTGCATTTGTCGGCATGTCTCTTTTGGGACTGTCTGTGGTCACAGCGTCGCAGTTGCTGCAGAGGCGGAGTGGGTGCTTTCTAGAGCTTTCCTTCTAGAGGCTGGACCTGTCTCTTTGCAAGGATGAAGGCAGCCGCTAGTGGAAGTATGGGTTTGGGTAGGGAAGCCAAGGTTGTCAGAAAGCCCAACACACTCATTCCCAAGAAACACAAAACTTCACAGAGTCAGGAGCATCCTTGATACTAAAGTCGGCAGAGGCAGCTGGATACCATGGAAGGACCTGAACTGTGAGGAGAGAGGAGGGGATTCTCATTCCTTCTCTGTCACTGGTCTCCTGTGTGACCTTGGGCAGGTCGCTTCCCCTTTCTGGGCCTCAGTTTCCTCATCTGTATAATGGGATGGGGGAAGGTAGCATGGGGAACTCTCAAGATCCCTCCCCACTCTGAGGGTTCACAGGCTCTGAAGACGCTCTTGGAAGGGCTGCGGTTTACATCACAGACACCAGGGGAGAAGCAGTTGTGTTGGAATCCATTTTCTCTTGTAAATAGGATTCTTTTTGGAACACTCTAGGGAGAAAGGAAGGGACAGACACTTCCAGAAGGCCTACTACGAGGCCAGAGTCAGGAGGCACTCTGTGCGAACCTGGTCTCATTTAGTTCCAAATGCTAAAGTTTACTTACCTTGCAAATACATTATGTGCCGAAAATTTAAGAAAAAAGTAATAGGTATAATGTTTTGTATCACAAAGAAAAGAACCACATGCTCCTGAGGAAAATGCGGAAAATACAAAAAATAACAAGTAAAAGGACAAATAATTAATTCATTCAATTTCTTGAACACCCACTGTGTGTCATTCTTGATGAAAGACACTGGATTTCTACACAATTTTATATACATGTGTGTGTACACATACATCTATAACATATAGGTGTATAAAATAAGCATATATATATAAACACACGTGTGCATAAACACAATGTATGGATGTAAATACACACGTGTACATATATGCATATGTACGCACACATGCATTATTTACCAAGGGGGCCACAAAAAGCCAGTTATTTTTTTGGAGGGTGGGGTCCTTGTAGTACAGGCTCCCCCTGCTAGGCGAGTGTTCTAGGGACCCGTCGGCATCAGTGGACCAGCTAGTGTTGCTGTGAGAGGCTGTGTTCGGCATCAATGAATTTTTGGGGGAGGTTCTTTCAAGACGTTTGCCCATTTCATGATGAGTGATTTACGTGCACACCTGCCCGCACTGCATCGCGTGTTCAGCAGCTTTTGACCCCAAATGGCACGAGCCTTGTGCTGCACCTCCATATTCACCAGCTCTGGACAGGCATCTTGTGTTGAACAGAGAGGACTTCGAAGGTGACTCAGGTTTAAACATGTAAGAATAAATACACAACGTTTTGCAAATAAATTCTGATTTCAGGGGTCCCCCATGCATATAAACACACACATATACCTGTATGTATTTACACACATATATTATATACACAAATGCACATATACAGTATGTAGGGGTACCAAAAGAAGTACACATGTTTCAAGGATGATGTTCACTTAAAAAATGGTGTTAATCAAATGAATGCTAGCATCACCATGCAACAGACAGGGCGATTAAATTGGCGGAAGCATGGTTGAGTGAACATTATACTACATATTGCTACCTTAATTTAATTCAACTTTGAAAAGTAATACATAGATAACATCTCTTAAAATGTGTATGCAGTTTTTGGCATGCCAGTATAAACACACACATGGTGCCTGCCCACCAGACATCGGATCAGGCAAAACCATCATTAACGTCTCACTTCAGCTGCATTTCAAGTCTCTGTGTCCATCCTTTGATTTTGGACAGAGTATTGCCCTGTCGCCCAGGCTGGAGTGCAGTGCTCCCAGGTTAACCCATTTTACCCACGAGGCCCAGAGATGTGACGGCACCTTTCCCAGGATGCCCAGCGAGTGGGGAATAGATCAGCTCCGGGGCCCCATCGCCCTCTGCACCCCTACGGCCTCCCTGCTGTGGATGGGCAGAGGCAGGATCTGCTCCGAGACCACGGAAGCACATATACAAACACACATATATACACATAAATTCTGTGTATATATTCACATAAATGTATATATACAGAATGTATATATACAGGTGTGTGTGTACATACACCTGTATGTATACACACATGCATGTATCCATGCCACATAAATGGATATAAACACACATATGTATGCATATAAAACACACATGTATGTATATACGCACATACATATACATAAACATTCATATATGTATATTTATACACATATATGCCTATATACACACATATGTATATATATGCACACACACAATTTAGGTGTGTGTATATATATACATATACACATGCATATATATGTACATATGTATATATATATACATATAAACACGCATATATAAACACAATACACCTATGCATGTATACAAACACATGCACACATACATATATGTTTATATTTAGATACATATTTGTGCACACACATGTATGCATATGAACACGTGTATGCAAGTATGCACTCAAACACACATGTATATATAAATACACATGTGTACACACAAATACATCTGTATGTATGCATACACTTATGTATCTATACAGACATAAGTGGGTATAAACACATGTGAGTGCACAAACACACATGCATGTATATATACACATACACATACATAAACACATGTTCATATGTATATTTACACACATATATGCCTATATACACACATATATATAACAAATGCATGCGTATATACGTACATGTGTATATATATACACATATGTATATATAAACACATATATAATCACAACACATCTATATATGTATACAAACATATGCATGTATATATGTTTATATATAAACAGATATATATGTATGCAAGTATACACACAAACTAAACACATATATGTGTATACATACACACATGTATACATAAATACACATACGTGTATATACACACACATGTAAATATGATAGCAAGCATTGAGTTGACAAAATTTAATTCTACAATTTCATTAAAATGTCTTTGATGTTCATTTGGATAGTGTTATGTAGCTAGTTCATAATCACCCTGCCACTATCAAGTCAGTTTTCTTTTTCCTGATAATAAAAATAACACACGTTTATTGGAAAAATGTGGACATTGGCAAGCACATAAGAAGAAAGCAAGATGACTTGAAATCCACCAATCAGACTACTTTCTTTCCTTTTTTTTTTGAAGCAGTGTCTCACTCTGTTGCCCAGGCTGGAGTGCAATGGCACAATTATAGTTCACTGCAGTATCAACCTTTTGGGCTAAAGTAATCCTCTCACTACAACCTCCCAAGTAGCTGATATTACAGGTACACACCACCATACCTGGCTAATTTTTTTTTTTTTTTTGAGAGAAGGAGTCTCTCTATATTACCCAGGTTGATCTTGAACATTTGCTTTCAAGTGATCCTCCCTCCTTGGTCTCCCAAAGCTCTGGGATTCCAGGTGTGAACCACTGCACGTAGCCACTTCTCTCCATTTACACATTCAGACTCTTAATACATGTGTGTATCATCCGCTCCTAACTGCTCCCATGGGGCCCCATCCCCTACTCCCCATCCCCCATCACATTTACACACAGGAGGATGGAGCAAGCTACCTGAAGTCAGTCACTTCTATTTAAGTCGCGCTTTAATGCAGCACTTTGAACAGTGCCTGGCACACAATCAGCTCCCCATGTGGCAAAGGTTGTATCTCAGGGAAACAATGAACAGCCGGGGGGGGGATCACACAGAACACATAACTGTGAAACATGCTTAAAAATATATCACCAAACCACAACGTACTTTCAAGTATCACGAGCTCTTCTACTGGGGTGGAACTGGCGATGCCTTCACAGTGTCCCATCATGCAGATAGATACTTATGGCTTATCTCCAATCTCACCTTATGACTATCTAAGTGACAAGTCCAGAAAGATCCGTGTAACCATTCTCTGCAAAACTTCATGATCATTTTCTTGAGATAAACTTCTAGAAGTAAAATCGATGACTCGAACAGCAGGCACATGCAAAGGAAAAGAAAAGCAGGCACATGCAAAGGCATGAAAAGGAATAAAGTACTGTCGCATGCTGCAATGGGCACGGACTTAGAAGACACCATGCTAAGTGAGAGAAGTCAGGCTCAAAGGATCGCAGGATCCACCTTCATAGGAAACTTGCAGAATTGGCAAGGCCACAGAGACAGAAAGCAGAGTCGTGGCTGCCAGGGGCCGGGGGAAGGGGAATGGAATTTCCTCTCGAGTTGATGGACGTGTCTGGGGACTAGATGGAGGTGATGGCTGCATGATACCATGAATGTGCTCAACGCGCCCCTGAAATTGTTTGCTCTAAATTGATTAGGTTTATGATCTATGAATTACACCTCAAAAAGATAAGGGAGACACAACATCAATGCTAACTTGCTGTGTCCATTTATGCATCTGCCAACATTGCCTCAAAAACTCAGATTCCAGAAACCTGGTCAGCGTTATGAGCAAAACGCATTGCTTATTAGTGACATCAGTTTGAGTTTGCTCATCGGATTAGTGGACATTTCTGTCCCATGTGCCTGTTTGTACTTGTCCCTCATCTTGGGGTGCTGGTCTTCCTGATTTGCAAGAACAGATTCTCTGTGGACGATACCCCTGGTCGTGCACACCTCAAACTGTGTATTATTTTGCCTGTTAATTTTAATGTGATTCTTTTTATAGTTGCTAATCTGCAGCCAGCGACTACCACGCCATCCTGTTGGCTGCCCACCAGACCTGCAGTGCCCACCCTGACCTGCCTCCTGGCAGAGCCACGTCCACCACTCTTCCCCTGGACCCAGCCCTGCTGCCAACTCCCCAGAGCAGGTGTGGACTGGCCAGCCCAATCACAGCCTTTTCAGTTCTCTTCTCAAGGTTGGTTAAGACCTGGGCACACAGCATGGCCACACGCGAGGAGACATTATGAAGGGACATTTGCTTGGCTCTTAAAAAGTGGATTCTTGAGGCAGTGCTTCTGTTTTTTCTCTAAATATGGCTGGATCTAGGAATGATGCTGGGGCCTCTATAGCCATCCTGTGTCCATGAGGACAGCCAGCCCAGGGTCAAAGCTGACACATAGAAAGGATGCGGAGGGGCAGATCCAGACTCCTGGAGGTGCCTCCTCAGGGCACCCTCCCTCTGTGCTTCCCATGAGGTAAGATAATGGGCATCCTGAGCCCTCAGGCAGCTGAGTTAAGGTACCTGGTCCCTGCAGCTTAGAGTGTCCTAAACCACCAATCCCATTCAGAGGCAGTTTTTACTTTTTTTTTTTGTCTGTTTTTTAAATTTACAAACCAACTGCTTCAAAAACACCTTGTTATAAAAAAATTTTCCTATCATTTGACACCTACCCTCGGAGAAATTCCCAGAAGTGGAATTATAGGATGAAATGATACCAATTTAAAAAGTCACTTGAATCATGTTTTCATTGGCCTTCTGGTCGGAGGCACTACAGATTTAACTGACCTCTCATCTAGAAAATAGGAGGGCAGGGGCTGGACCCTGTGCCTTCTGATACCCTCCAAAGCTAGGTATTAAAAGGGAGCTGGACTTTAGTCCTGATTAAGTCCCTTTAATCTGAAATCAGGGGAAACGGATCCAGTCTGTCTGAATAAGGTGCCCCGATAGCCAAGCTTTGGTGCCGTGTGCTGTTTTGTGCTCGATGCTTCGTTAGTGAGAACTTTAGACAACCAGAATCAGGACAAACATTCATGGCTTTAACTTGGGGTGGGTTGGGACAAAAACCCTGTTGATGAGAAGTACGGGCCCTCTCCGAGCAAGTGACATGCCCGCCTACACTCATCTGCTAACATGGGGCACGGACTGAGCAGCTTAGACTAACAGTTTTATTCTCACACAGAAGTGGAAATTGAGCTGTGGGGTGGGGCTGGCTCCTTCTGAGACTGTGAAGGGCAGCTGTCCCAGCATCTGGTGGCTTCGGAACCTCTTGGTTTGTGGATGGCCACCTTATCCCTGTGTCCTCACCTCGTCCTTCTCTGTGCAGGTCCGTGGTCTAGGCCCCCACACCCCCCACCGCCGTGCATAAGGACAGTCATAGAGGGACTGGCCTTGCCTCACGACTTCATCTTAGCTCGATCCTCAGCAAAGATCCTGTTTCCAAATGAGGCCCCAGGCACAGGTGTTGGCCGTCAGGGCATCCACATTTTCCTACAGGACATGCTGTAGACCCCAGCACCCCCCAAACACACATGCTATTGCATGGACTGTCAGGGCCATGAACTCATTGCAGTTGATCTAGATGCCTAAAGAGGGGATTCCACTGGGCTCAGGGCTCAGCCTGTAATCCCACACCTTGGGAGGCTGAGGTGAGTGGATTGCCTGAGCCTGCGGGTTCGAGACCCGCCTGGGCAACTTGGTGAGACCTCATCTCTACAATAAATAAAAAAAAATTAGCTGGGTGTGGTAGCGTGCGCCTGTAGTTCCAGCTACTTGGAAGGCTGAGCAGAAGGATCGCCGTAGCCCAGCGGGTCGAGGCTGCAGTGGCCGGGAAAGGCCACTGCACTCCAGTCTAGGTGACAGAGTGAGACTCCAACTCAAAAAAAAAAAAAAAAAGGGAATTCCATCCTGTTCTGACCTGTTCCCTTTAGAGCAGGAAAGGAGAAAGAGGAGGTGGGGGAGCAAGGCCCAGACAGGGAGGTCCAAGTCCTCACAGGACACAGGGAGATAAAGCTGGGGAGACGGTTTGAGACGTACACGACAAGGGGTATTGTCAACAGAGCATGCATTCCTGCGAATCAGTGAGATTTACTGATCTGTTCGTATCAGGAATACGAACATGTAAATCAAACAGAAATGTCCACTAGCCCGATGAGAAAACTGAAACTGATGTCACTAATACTCACTACATTTTGCTCCCAACGCTGGACCGGAACCCAGGACTCCTGGGGCTTCAGATAGCACCTCCCTGGAGATCCCAGCCCTCGCTGGGGCCCGTCCTCCTGCGGTCGAGGAAGCCGAGCCTTTGAAGCAGCCAGCTGAAGAAGCTCTGGCAGCCAAACTTCCAGGGTGGCTGGGAGGAGCTGGCAGGGGTTGGGAGTGCCTGCCGGGGGACACCCCTTCCCTGGCAGGTGGAGGCGGCAAGAGTGCTGGGAGCCAGGAGCAGGGATGTGATGTGTTCCGGGGAGGCCGGTGCTGGTGACAATCACAGAGATCCTAGGCGGCATGGGAGAGGACATGCGCTCCCACAGCAGACTCCTCAGGGTGACCGAGGGGTGGAATCTGGCTTCGGTTCCCGTTGGCCAAGACCCCCGGACACTAAGGGGGAAGCCAGGAGGGGCCCAAGGAGCTCTCCTCTCTGCTGCTGGTGCCAGCTGCCCGTCCATAGGAAGCCAACATGTCAGCCCTCCTGCCAACCGACGCCAGCCCAGAGGTGCCAAGGCACCAGGCGCAGCGGAGCCAGCTGGCAGCGTCACAGAGCGCCGCCGGCCCGGCCGGCCCATCTGCTGCTCGCTGCCAGCTGCATGCCTGTGGGAGGCAGGCCTGCAGCCCATCCGAGTGGCCGAGGTGCCAGCCACTGGGCACTCCCGGCCAGCTGGCAGGCTGACAGGACTGGCCAGCATACCCATCTGCCCGCCGGCGCCAGATGAACGTGCAGGGGAACCGTGCCCGGGGCCTCAGGGTGCCAGCCTGTCCTGAGTTCCAAGGCAGCCAAGGCCCTGGCTCTGCTCTTCCCTCTCTCCTGGCCCTTGCAAGCCCCCAAGATGCCACTAACAAAGACCCTCAGCGGAGGTGCAGGGGAGTACGGAGCAGGCACGGGAGAGGCTGGGATGCAGGGCTCTGGCGCCGGGGTTGCACAGGCTTCCAGAAGCACAGCATGCCAGCGATGGAGAGCATGGACCTTGGGGCCAGACTGCCTGAACCACAACATGATTCATTCACTGCATGACCTCTGGGGAGATGCTACCTGAAGCCCTAGGAGTCCTGGGTTCCGGTCCAGATTGGGAGCAAAATGTAGTGAGTATTAGTGACATCAGTTTCAGTTTTCTCATCCGGCGAGTGGACATTTCTGTTTGATTTACATGTTCGTATTTGCCAATCTTACTGATTTGCAGGAATACATGCTATGTTCACTGCATGATCTTGGGCAGGCCACTTTATCGCTGGTAGCCTCAGTTTCCTCATGTGTGAAATGGGAACATGGCACCTGCTTCACTGGGTTAAAGTGAGAATGAGATAAGATACAATGCTGGCCAGGCGTGGTGACTCATGCCTGTAACCCCAGCACTTTGTGAGGCTGAGATGGGAAGATCACGTGAGCTCAGGAGTTCGAGACCAGCCTGGGCAACATAGTGAGACCCCCGTCTCTGAAAAAACAAAAACAAGCAAACAAAAACCCCCAAATCAGAAGAGATAAGATATGATTATTAGGATGTGGTAAATACTCAGCACCTCAACACACAGGGTTTATTATATCAATAATATTATCAGAGTCAGAAGATTAGAGTGTTTTAGCTCAATTGAGCCTCAGATGTCATCTGGTCTAGTCCAGTCATTTTAAAATCAGATAGTTAAGGCCCAGAGAGGGAAAGGCCTTACTCAAGATTACAGAGACATTTTGGGTGCAGAGGCTAGATTCCAGGTCTCCTGACTCCCTCCTGGGTCTATTGTCATGAAATGCTCCTCTGAAATAGGAGTGATGATGGGAATATACGGTTGGGGCTTCCTGGTTTGCCCCGACACACCTAAGTGCCTCGAGCACTTAGTGCCCACACTGAGCCCTCAGAGTGAGCCGCCTGGTGTGTGAGTACGTTTCTTTCTGCATGTTCGCTTCTATCCTCGCGTATCTACTGTGTGGCATAGACATTCCGCATGGCCAAACAGACCAAAAACTTGAGGACTGAGACCATGTTTTCTTTGGGAACTTTTCTTCTATCCACAGCTGACCCTTCCAGAAACCTCGGATGTCATATCCAGAAAGCCTCTGACATCCCTGAGCACCTGGAGTGTGGCTGGAGCTCTATAAACATGTGCTGAATGAATGAGTGAAAGAATGAATGAAGACAGCCTCCACTGAGTCTGGTACAGCTCCTTTGTTTGGTGGCCCAGCAGCCAACAGGAGTGAGGATCTGGATGTCCTGAATCATCGTGCTGGCCAGTCGCTCCTGATTCTGTCTGGGAGCCTAGCTACACTGATTTTGCACATGGTACTAACAAAGGTGGTAAAAGACCTTTTGGGGGGCAGGTCGCTTGCAACAAATAAACAGGGAGCAGCAAGCATTGCAGGCAATCACAGCAGGCAAAGGTGACTGGCGATGCCTTCGGGGACGCTAGAAAGAGACAGGTGTTTGAAGATGGTGGCAGTAGTGGCAAAGACTACACAGTCCAGGGGCATTTTGTGGAGGGGCTGACCTCTACACGCTGTGCAGAGCTTTCTGCCTCTCACTGGAAAGCAAGTGCTGCTCACGTGAGGGAGCTGACTCAGTCCAAGGCCCCCATTCAAACTATCAGAGATGTCCGTCCAAAGTGTAGCTTGTAAAATGGTGATTAGAGACATGATCCACCTTCAGGCAGAAAGCTTGGCTTCCCGGGATGGTAAGGCCAGGGAGCGCTGCTGGAACCTACTGCTCTCCTTGTGGACAGAGCTGACAAGTGGAGACTTTCAGGGGAGTACAGGGAAAGTGGGACGTGGCAGGCAATCCATCAGGGTCACTTTTCATCCTGGACGTGAGCGTTACCCTCCCTGGTTGCGTGTGTGCAGGGATGGGCAGTTTCCAAAACGATTTCACACCCGTGTCCCATCACCTCACTTACTGGGCTTCTTGTGTAGAAAAAAAGTAATGCACACACATGCATATGTGCACATGTAGACACGCTGATGAGACGCACACACACATATCCATGTACACAGACGTGCACACAGGGAGGAAGCCCATGTGAAGATATCCAAGAAGCACTAAGTGAAAAAAATAATCTCTTTGTAGAAAAGTCCATGCAGGATACACACTCAGATGTGCATGCAAATGCACACACACACTGGCACATTCACATGTACACACAGGCTCACACACATGCAAACATGTTCACACAATTACATGCAGAGATACACACATGGGAATGCACACACAAACATACACACACTTCGCCCGTCCTTTCACTCAACAAAATAATGAATCTGAAATGTTTTATGCTACTATCTTGGACTAGTGAAACCCCAAATAACTCAGGAATCTTGTCGGTCACAAGAATGATGATACTGTAACTGGGGGGCACCTCGAAGGTTCCAGATATTTTACGCCTCACGCACCAACCTGATACGTTTCTCCTCCTTCCCTTCTTCCTTCTCTGTTTTTTCCTTCTCCGTCTTTTTCTCCCCTTTTTTTCCCCTCTCAAGCTGCTCGTGACTACTTTCCCGTTGTGAGACATCAACAGGGTACTGACAAAACAAACCTTCCCCTGTCTATTTCCTGCCTCAGCACTACCCAGTTTCTGAGCCGTGATGACTGTGATCAACTTCCAGTGGAGTCTATGTCCCCCAGTTTGACATGCGGTTTTACGGCAGATACAGAAAAGCCTTCGATGTCCATCAGCAGGTCAAGGCTGGGCACACTCTGGAACACTGGGCAGCGGCTGAGAAGGACCAAAGTCAGCTTGGGGAATCACGTTGGCCAGCGTCTCCTGAGCCCCTGCCAGGCGGTGGTGCGTCCCCGCATCCCTCACTCAGTCCTCCCCCAATACCAGGCACGCAGTCAGTAGCTCCATTAGCCATGTGTACACTGAGGAAAGATGGGAGGACGTCAGGATGTGTGTCTAGCCAGCATGCTGCAGCTCTGAAACTCAGGCCACATGGTCTGTCTCTAAAGCCTGCATTCTTAGGCCCATCCTCAGGTACCCAAGAAGCAATAAGTGAAAAAAAAGACCCTTTGCAGTAGAATGCCTACAGTATGATCCCACTTATATAAAAACTGAAAGTGGGCCGGGCATGGTGGCTCATACCTATAATCCCAGCACTTTGGGAGGCCAAGGTGGAAGGATTACTTGAGCCCAGGAGTCTGAGATCCGGTCTGAGCAATGTAATGAAACTTTGTCTCTACAAAAAAATACAAAAATTAGCTGGGTGTGGTGGTGTACACCTGTACTGCCAGCTACTCGGGAGGCTGAGGTGGAAGGATCACCTGAACCCAGGAGGTCAAGGCTGCTGTGAGCCGTGAGCATGCCACTGCACTTCAGCCTGGGCGACAGAATGAGATTCTGCCTCAAAACCAAACAAAACCTCAAAAACTGAGGACATGCATGTAGGTGCAGAAATAAATGTTCAGAGTTCTGTCGCTCTCATGATATTCCTGCACTCCTTTAACAGATGACTGGAGTGATAAAGAGGTGAACTGACTTTCCAAGGTCATGCAGCTGTATTCAAGGTCACCTCTGTCCGACTACATAGCCTGTGCTGTTTTCACAATACTTTTCTTCCAGTGATAACAGAGTGAACAGGGAGGTCGGATTTAAAGTGTTTGCCTAAAGAGCATCTTCTGGGGAGAATGCCTGACCCTCCTAGCAGCCCCTTCTCTCTGTCCCATGCTTCTAGAAGGGCGTGGGTAACCCCCAAGGTCAGAGAAGAGAGGGTCTTGGGCTGCATGAAGCGTGACCCCAGCAGGAAGGGAGGGCCACTCCAGCAGCCAGCTACCAAGAAGATGCCTCTGATGCCCATTTTGAAGCTGCAGCGTCGGCAGCTCTCATGGTTTGCCATGGCAAAGAGCTTAAACCATCTTAGTAAGCCCCACATACACAGTGGGGCAGAGCAACATGCCTCAGCTGGGACCCAGGAGATCTGGCACCAGTCCTGTCTCTGCCCCCTGCTTGCTGTCAGCCCTTCTCTGCTCTGTTTTCCAGTTCGGCCTCTGCTCATTGGGCTGGGGGGTTGAACTTGGGAAGACAGTAAAGAGAGCACCAGATTCAGCCTTCAAGGCTCGGCTTTGCGTCTCATAAAATTTGCCACTTGGAACAATGCCCTTAATATGCCTGAGCCTCACTATCCTCCTCCATGAAGGAGAAACGACATGACTAATTGGACAGCTGTCATTTAGGAGTTCTTGGTGTGTTCCAGGCAGAGAAAATTGCAAGTGCAAAGGCCCCGTGGCACCATGCTTGATTCTCTGTGGCTGCCGTCTCAGAGAGGAAGGCACTGACCGTGGGCCGCCTCTCACTGTCCACTCTGTCTTTATTCATGAGCAGTGGAGGACCAGCATGGGCAAGTGACTGGTTTGAGGCTGCCCAGCTCTGTGTTGACCAAACAATTAATGGAACCAGCCAGGACCAGAGGAAGGCAAGTAATAGACATGCAATTTAAGGGGCACCCAAAACTCAGTGGCCAAGGCGAATAACATTGTCATGAAGCATTGTTTAAAAAAATAAAAAATCCCAAACATCCAAATTTTACACAAGTACAGGGTTAGCCTTACTGATTTTTCCTTTTATTTTATTTAGAATTTTTAGACTTTGTTCATTATGATTTTTTTCCATCACATTTTAAAATATACTGCATTAAAGACATTTATTTTGGCTACTGAGTTTTCTATGCCCCTTGGACTCTGTACCTAGGGCATGTGTCCCGCTCACCTCACCCTATCCTGGGCCCCACAAGGCTAACTGCCAGGATGGCTTGCTCTTTGCCTGCATCTATTCACTCATTCATTTGCTCACTCAGCAGACGTTTTGGAATGCCCATGCTTTCAGGAACTGGGAAAGTGCCTGTGAACAAGATGGCCATGGTTTCTGCCATCCTGGGACTCGCAGTCTAGTTGGGGAGACAGATGTGAGTCAAATAATCACATAAACTAATGGAAGAACAGAAACGTGGCAAGCGCAACAAAAGGGCAGTGATGAAGATGCGAACCAAGAAGGGCAGCCAGGGCAGGCGTCCCTGAGGAAGTGGTCTTGGTTGAGAAGGGATCAGCTAGGAGTGGGTTGAAGTATATGGCTAAGAATGTTCCAGAAATAGCAAGTGCAAGGGTCCTGTGGCAAGCAAGAGCAAGACTGTAGAGAATTCTAGGAACACGAAGGAGGCCAATGCAGCTGGCATGCTGGGAGCCAGGAGGAGTTTAGGGAAGAACCAGGTTGGAGAAGTCAGCCAGGCCTGGAGACACCATGGGGAAGGACTTGGTCTCTGGCCCAAGGGCAATAGGGAGTCATGGCAGTGACATGATCAGACGTGGTCTTTGGAGTGCTGCCCCTGGCTGCTGGCTGGAAGGTAGAGTTGGCATTATGGATAGACCTCAGACTCCCTGGGTTTCTAGTCTGGCCACTCCCTCTCTTGAGGTGTGACCTTGGGCAAATCCCATGGCACTTGCTTCTTCTGTGTTTCAGTTCACTCATCTGTAAAATGGGCCACCAGCTTCCTAGGGAAGATTCAGTGAGATATGTGTGGGTGTCCTTGGGCAGGCCAGACTTACAGTAAGCATGCTGTAAATGCTTCTATAGGAAGCATGGGGGGTGCAAAACAGAAGCCTGCTAGAGACCAGATCCGCCCTCAGCCCCAGGGCGGCCTCGGCCCAGCCTCCTGCCTGCAGCAGGCTGTTCCCTTCATTAAAAAGTGGCTTTTCTTCCTGCCTTGTGCTCTCTGGAGGAAAGGGCACGGTGGAGGCTGCAGGAACGCTGTGAAGGTCTTAAAAGAAATTATAGCCTGCATTAAAATATTCACTCCAGTGGAGGGCCTTAAACCATTCCCTGGGGCACTGAACAGTGACTGAGAGTATATTACTGTGCACTTAAGGCAACTGCAGCCACCCAAGGTCAGAGAGAACGGGAAGGAAGCACTTAACCGTGGAAGTGCCCTAAGCGGGGGCATGGCTCCTGGAGTCGGCCCTCTCCCCGCCCCACGCAGCATCTGATCTGTCTCCATATCAGCAACGCCAGGAGGAAGGACAGTCTCTGGGATTCCCTAGGGAGGGAAGGGACAGGGAGAGGAAAGAGGACAGGCCTGGGCTGGGGATGGAAGAGGCTTTCAGCCTAGCTGGGGTCTGGGAGGATGACTTGAAGCCTCTGATTTCAGAATTATCATCCATAAAACAAGATTCAGGCTGCTTGCTCGTCCCAACTTCAGGGAGGACCAAATGCGGGGCTCCAGCCTGGAACGCCACATGGGAAGGGCTCAGAAGTGATGCTCTCTCCTTTTGCCACGTCCTTCCTCCTTCCCGAGGCACGTCCTTTTCTTTCCTAAACTCCCGGTGACTTCAGTTCTTGGCAGGTGAAACCAGCTCTGCCAGCCTCAGTTTGTTCATCTTTCAAGTGGATGTGATAAAGTGTTGGCTGACTGGGGAGATTTGTGGAACATTTTGCACTGCCCTCTGCTAAGGTTGGGAGGCTGGATCTTGTCCGGCTTTGATGGGTTTTGTCTTTCACATGATCCTCAGCAGTTGTACATGCAAACTCCTCCTCTCCTTAAAGGGCTGGGGGTCCCTGGAACCCCAAAGGATGAAGGAGTGTGGTGGCATAGGTGAGGGTGCTCTGGGCTAGGACTGGGAATCCTGACACACCGGCCCAGGAGATCAGGCTTTCTAGTTGGCCACTCTGGCCTCAGTTTCGTTACAGAGGAACAATGGCAGAAACAAGAGGGGACTGTGGGACGCACTTCGCAGGGCTGTTGTGAGGGCACGTGGGATCGTGCTTGGGAAGCATCTAGCACGCAGCCGGTGCCGGAAACTACGCGCGTGTTTCCTCTTGTCGGGTGGCAGGAGTACATTTAGTGACGGGGGCACCACACTTCCAATTGCTCTCTGATCAGTAGAAAAGTGAATACACACATATGCACACACATATGCATATATTCATCCGGAGAGATGAAATAACAACGAAAAATGATGCTTGCTGACTGGTAGAAAGACCCATCACTCCCAAGGAAATTTTTGGGTGGACGTGGGGGCAAAAGGTGATAGGGTGTGCTCAGAAGGTTGGGCATGGCCTGCTCTGAAGAGGGCCAGCAGGTGTCTTTCTGCAGCTGGGCTGGGCCCCCTGCGGTGACAGGGCCTGCAGAGGCAGAAGAGACTGTGACCCTTGAGTGTTTCTCGGAGAATCCTGGCATGGGGCGTCTCTCTTTTCTGGCCTCTAGGGACACCTATTTTGGGGACGGGGATTAAACACTGCTCTAGGGGCATGTTTTTCAACCTTTGAAAGCCAGAGCCCCTATTTTAGCAGATTCATTTATCTTATTTAGCATGGGTCCTCCATGTCACTCCTCCCCATTTTTGTCCCTGCTCGGCTTAATGCGATTCCCAGTCATGGCTTCGCCTCGTTCCCCTGTTACAGAATCGCCTCATGTTTGTGATTTCTCTCGTGGTGACTTGGGAAGTGTCTCCAGTCCCCTCTGGGACGGGGCATCTTGTGCACCATGGGGCAGGCCGGATGGAGGAGGAGCCCGCCGTCAGGGAGGCCCCTGGCTCGCCTCCCGCCTGCCGCCCGCCCGCCCGGTGTGATTAGTTGGAATCCAAGACAGCAATACCAGAAATGTCGTTGGTGGGAGTGATGGAGTGCCTGCTGAGTGGGCCGCAGATAAGCACCGTGATTTCGGAGGACGCTTCATCATTTCGCCGTAAGAACATGTTAACGGGTGATTGTTTGAATGTCTCCGGCTAATAGGATATTATTCATAACACTCTGGCTAGTTGGAATGGAAGATGATAAGAAATTAAATCCTTAATGGCTTTCTTTAAGGGAGGACTTTTCCCAGAGGAACGGGGAACCCTGGGAAATCGCTCCATGGGCCCTGGCAGGATCTCTGTGGAGGAAATGGGCTTTAGATGGACCACCAGGGAGAGGCAAAGGGTCAGAGGACGAGGGCGGAGAGCAATGGACATCACGGGGCACCTACCCCGAGCCAAGCACCTGGGCATTTCACATACATTAGGTCATGTCTTCCTCGTAATGTCTCTGCTACGGGACCCATTTCAGAAATGGGAAAACTGGGGCTCAGAGAGCTGCATTGATCTGCCCAAGGTCTTCTTTCTTGATTTTAATTCTATAGCAACCTTCTTTCCATCCAAACCCAATTGATGGAAGTGGTTGTTGTCTGGAAGAAGAGGCATCTGCATGAGACGTGAAGGTGAAGAAGCCGTCTCCCCAGGTAGCTGCCTGGCACGAGCATCGGGAAGGCGGCAACCGTGGGGGGGTGGGTAAGCTATGGGTGGCTTCTGTGAACTCCTGGGGATCCACTTCCTGGTTACATGCAGCCAGCACCTCCCACAGACACTCCCTGTGGCCCCCTCAATGCTCCTGGATTTTCTGGAGCTTTCCCGAGCTTTTGCGCTTCCTGTCTCTCCAACAATGAAGGAAGCTTCTGACTCCCTTGTATTAAATTCTCTTCTGCTTGAAATATCTAGAGCAATGATGGAACCCTGTCTGTAAAGTATCCTACCAATCATCATTCACATATATATGCATGTGTGTGTGCGTGCGCACGCGCGCGCGCACACACACACACACACACACACACACACACACACACACAGAGGATCAACCCACAAGGATAAATTCCCAAGAATAGAATTACAGGTCACACCATTGGGGCCACATGATATAATAACAAACACCAATAACAATAATTGTTTTCACAATGTGAAAACCATTTCTGGGAGCCTGGGAAGAAAGCATCTACACTACCTTTTGCCAAACAACTGCTTTTTGTCCATGTAATCAGATCCTCCTTCTAAATAAGGAGGGCGGACATGGTAGTGAGATTCTTCAATAGACAACGTTCACTTTCCATGGGAACTTGCCATAGCAACTGGCTGTGTGTATTTAAAGGCACTTGTATTGTTTGTTTGTTTTTGTCTTTGAGGGCGCAGATACCCAACACTTCCCAGCTTCCCCGCTCTTTCCACCAGGTCCCATCAGCTCCCACGGTGGAGCCAGCTTGGTTTTCCATTTGCAAAGTTCACAATTCACCCAGCCATGAGCTGTGCCTTTAACCACTGCTAAATTGTTTCCTGACAGCCCTCGCTACAATTTTCTCCCCTGACATTTGATTTACATATGATCTTTAAGCACTGCCATGGCGGTAATAGCGATTTGGTTAATATTCCAGGCGCTCCACCATGCCCCACACCTTGCGGGGCCGTTTCATTGCTGCGGCATGGCAAAATGCATGTACCAAATAAATGTATCGCTAATGAAATAAACGGATTATGGGGAGGAATCAATTGTCCTGCTGCTGGGATGAGGCACCAGGAGTTAATTTTGTCTGGATCTGCAAGGGTAGCTGTTACTAGAATAGGCTCTGTACCTAATTGGAGGGAAAGTAAATGAAGTACAGTAATATTCCGTGATGCATCGGATGAATTTGCTTCATTTTCTTTTAGTCTTGCTTGATGAGTGTTTACAGCACGATAGAATTTATAGTCTCCCTCCTCGTCCCATTGTTCTTTTTGCTCTGCAATCTTCATTCTCTTTCTTGCCTTCCTTTTACATCGTCTTTCCTTTCCTTTCTTATCCCACCCCTTCCCTTTGTCTTTCTCTCCATTCATTCACCCATCATCCACTACTCATCCAGCATTCATCCATCCAACCACCCACCCACCCATGCATCCACTCACCCTCACCATCTGTGCACTCATGCATCCATCCATCCACCCTCTCTTGCATTCACTCACCCATGCATCCATGCATCTACTCATCTGCCTATCCATCCATCCACTCATCCACCCATCCAACCATCTACATACCCATCTACCCACTCGTTCACCCACCCACCCATCTATCCATTCATTATGCGTATATCCACTCACTCATGCCTCCATTCGTCTGTTGGTCTGTCCACCCATCCATCATCCATCCATCATTCATCCAGCCATCAATTCGTTCAGCTAATAAATCAGGGTCCCAAACACAAATATCTTCATGCACCAGTGATGTAAATGAAAAAAACTCTTGGGGAATCTTGCGGAGATAAACGGAGCAATCACTGTCCTCCTCTTCTCCTCATCATGTCTGTCACTTGTTGATTCTCTCCTTCCATCTTCCACGCTTTCAACATTTGTTGAAGGTTGACTGTGCTCATTAAGACCTGATTGTCCTCTATGAATATAAGAGAAAATGGTGTCCCCGAAGAGGTGCTTTACACCAGTCTGTGTATCTGTTAATGCCCAGGGCTTTCTCTCTCTCTGCATTGAAGCTCTGTTGCAATAAATGCATCTGCCAAGGACTGGAACCAATAGGTATTAGGCGAATGTTGGACCAGTGGGTGTAGGAGTAGAAGATATTACTACAGGGGCCGAAGAGAAAGGTCTGGTCACACTCAGCGTTTTGGGGACTTTTTTGTTTAGCCCGGGGTCATGTATAGGCAACCACACACCAGTGGAAAGGTCAGACGCAGTTGTGAGTGGAGAGGCCATGAGTTAGGGTCTGAAACCCATAGCGGCACCCCACAGCTGTGAATCTGGACAGCTCTGATCTTGTAAAACAACTCCTAAACCAGTATCCCCAATAACAATAAACCTAAGTGGCATTTACTGAACACCTACTGTCTGTCAAACACTGTTCTTTCCAGGTGTTATCTTATTGAATCCTACAGCAAGTTTTCAAGAGGTGGATCATGTTATCCAGCTGTGGATGAGCCTGGAATTCTGAAGACATCGTGCTGTGGCGTGCAAGGTCACGTGACTGTTAAGAGGCAGGATTAGGATTTGAACCCAGGATTCAGAGCCCATGGTGATCCTCTGACTGTAGCATATCAGATCCCCCTGGGGGACTGATTGGGGTATTGCTTCTTGGAATCTCCAAGTGTAACTGTCACTGTACGGTGACCCTGATGCAGACGTTTTGCAGACCATGCTTTGACAAACTCCACCGGAAACTTGTTGAAGCAGGTTTAGGCACCTTGTTTCATTGATGGGGCATCCTTTGTCTCCTCAGTGTCATGAGTGATGTGACAGGTTCTCGGCGAAGAATGCACATGGAGTTGGAAGGGGGTGCCAGGCAGCAGTTCACGTGCATGTGAATTTTTTGATTGTGAAAGGTTTCAGATTCTGTTTTTAAGAACGTGACTTCAACCGGGCTCGGTGGCTCAGCCTGTAATCCCGCGCCTTTGGGAGGCTGAGGTGAGTGGATTGCCTGAGCCCACAGGTTCGAGACCCACCTGGGCAGCGAGACCTCATCTCTACAATAAATAAAAAAATCAGCTAGGCGTGGTAGCGCATGCCTGTAATTCTGGCTACTTGGAAGGCTGAGGCGGAAGGATCGCCAGAGCCAGCAGGTCGAGGCTGCGGTGGCCGGGAGTGGCCACTGCACTCCAGTCCGGGTGACAGAGTGAGACTCCAACGCAAAAAAAAAAAAAAAGAACGTGACTTCATCGGCTATAAAGGCACAGTTCATCATTTGGAGAGTGAGGCCCAGGTCTCCATGTGAGTCCAGAACCTGGCTTTTGATGTCTAGTCAAATGCTCTGCCCAGGCTGAGTCATTCCCTGAGAGCCTACCATGTGCCTGGTACCTTGCAGGATGCTGGAGATGCCAAATGCATCAACCAAGACTGTGACCTTCTGGGTACTCAATGTCAAAGCCACGTCCACCCCTCCATTCTGCATCTGTTGGATCGGGACCCCATGAAGCGTCTATCATCTCATTCAACTGTCTCCTCTTCCCTCTTCTCTTACTGCAGACCTCTGCTTGTGTAAACTTTACTGAAAATTTGAGCAGAAATAGTAAATAATGAAGCTCCAGAGGGTTGCACTAATTTCCCAGACATTTAATCAATACGGAGCTGCCCTGTTCATTACAGCTGTCAAAAATATGCAAAATCGTCCATCTGGTCCTCTCAGGTACAAAGCTCTGAGCCGGAGTCACCAGTTGCTTGGCTAATTACCACGCCCCATTCTTCCTCATTCTGCAGCCTTTCCGCTAACCGTGAGCGACCAGCTCAAGTACAAAGGTGAATGATAAATATTTGAAATGGCATCGCCAGGTCTGGGGTCCCCGGAAGTGGCTGAGTCGAGTTGCTGCAGAGGGGACCACAGGTGGAGTTACGTGGGGGAGCGGCCTCCCCTGACTGCTCCCCGCCAGGACTCTCCCCTGTCCCCAGCCTCTTTCTTTCCAGGGCCCCTCCCTGCCCCTCAAATATTTAGGCCTATTAAAAACCATTGGGGGGAAAAATGATCTATACAAAAGCTTTGCATAAAAAAGTGATCAATGCAAATTCCTCTGAGGAAATTGCTTCAACAGATGGAAACGGCCCATTTGCAACAAATGCCGCTGGCTGTGCAGATGGTAATTATGGGATGTATGTAAACATGCAAGCTCCGGCAAGCAGAGCAAGCTGCACTGCTGAACTGCCTGCATCACGGCCGCCTGCCCCAGCACAGACCCTGCCCACTGGTCCATGGGCTGGGGGTTCAAAAGAATAGACTAGGGTGTGGAATTCCAAGACCTATTAACCTAGCCTCTATTTAATTACAGGTCTTTGTGAGCCGGTCCCAGTGAGCAAACCACACATCCTTCCATGTCTGGGTGCATGGAGGATATGGCATGGCCCCAGGAAGAAGGAAATCAACATGTATTGAGTGCTTACTGTATACCAGGCACTCTCATATATGTTAACCTTGAATGCATTCGTTGTGTAATCTTCACAAAGACTCTGGGAGGCCTTATCATGATGATGATCATCATCACTACTATTCTCCAAATGGGGAAACTGAGACTTGGAAAATTGTAGTGATTTTTTTTTTTTTTAAAGATCACAATGTTTGGAAGTAAGGGGACCAAGCTGTATCAGTTAGCTATTGCAGAGTAACAAACAGCCCCAACCTCAGTGGCTTCAAACAATAAGCATTTAGTATTACTTACAAGTCTTCAGGACAGCTGGGTCGTTCTTGCCTTGGTTGGACACAGTTAATCATGACTCGGCTTACTGATGATACAAAAAATGTTCTAGAATGACCTTGCTTAAGTCTGGTGGTTGGCTCACTGTTGGGCTGAGATGATGGGCTTTTAGGCCGTGTATCTCTTGTCCTCTGGCAGACTTACGGAAGATGAGCAAATTCTGAGAGAAAGAGAAGAAATTCCCATGGCCTCTTGAGGTACAGGCTTGGGAAAGGCACAGGATGCCTCGCACACATTCTACAGTGGCAGAAAGTAACGTGACCAGTCCACACTGGGGAGGGGGAGACACAGAAGAACTGGAAGGACACGTTGCAAATGGCCAGGACACTGAGAGGGAGGAAAACTTGGGCCCAGTTGTGCATGCAGCAAGTCACGTAAGACTTGAACTTAGAGGTCTCTGGCTCTAAGTCCAACCCATCCAAGGCCACCCAGGGCAGCCCATCCTTCCAGAGACAACATGGAGTTTGTGTTCCATCCCACCCTGACTCTCTCCTGTCTGCAGGTAGATTTTCATTCATCTCTCCTCTCTCCCAGTCATTATCACTCCCTCGCTCAGCCTCCCTCCCTCGAACACCCAAGTGAGACCGTGTTTTCAGTTTAATGAGGAGTGGACACTCTGTTCCTATCTCCACCTGTAATGCCTTTTGGGTCTCAGGCAGCCCCGTGCCCACCCTCCCTGAGCCTCAGTGTGGCATCTGTGCAATGAGCAAGTTGGAGAAGAATCTATCTGAGGGTCCTTCCAGGCAAATACTTTATGATTCTGTGAAGTCATTGTCCGAACATTGACTTTTTTACCCTATATCAAGGTCGGTCTCTGCAGGATATGCATATTCCCAACAATGATTCAGGGGATGCAGGTGACAGAGCAGAGCTGAGAACAATGTAGGTGGCACCCTTATCAATGTAGTTACAACCACTGTATAGCAATTTGGATCATTAAATATAAAGCTTGATTATAAAACTGCTGTACTGTCCCAAGGCTCAAATTCTTTCTTCACTGATAGGCTGCCATCGGTACCCTCTGATAAGTTCTAATAAACCAATGTCTTTCCCTGCTGGACCTCTGAGTAACCTCTTTGGAACAGGTAAAGAACATGACATGCATGCCCTCTCAGATCTGGGGTTATCGCGTTACAGATTCTCTTAGTGGTAAGAGGCTCCCCAGCTCCAGTGGTCTAGCCCATGGCCATAATTGTCCTGAAATTCCCACTGTCCCAGTCACTGTTTTGGGGTCAAGAGGTCCACCCAGGAGAATGTACGTGCATGGTACTTTATCGTTGGGTGTAGGCAGAGCAGGGTGGGCTTGAGTTCTGGAATTAGGCAAGCCTTGGTTCTCAGGCAAGTGCCACCATCTACCAGCTGTGCGGCCTTGGGTAGATCACTCTGCCTGTCTTCCACCAGGCTAACCCAGGCTTGTTCTTGTGGACCTGGTTTGGGTCCAAGAGAGTGGGAACAATTGCATCTTGAGATCCAGGCTTGGAAATGGCTCGGTATCTCCTCTGCCACATTCTCAGAGCCTCTGTGTTTTCATCAGCTCACAAGGCCAATGGGTGATTCAACAGCACAGAGCAGAGACTTCATGAATATTAGTGGCTATAATTGTTATCTCTGCTATAAAAACCCCTTTTCTGGACATTATCTCACTGGAGGCTGTGAGATGAGATGGATGGATATTGTTATAGATGTATTAACTTATAGATGGAAAAAACGGAGGCCCAAAGAGAGGAAGTGACTTGTCCAAGACAACACAGGATGTCATCAGCAGAGCTAGGGTGGCCCTGACCTGAGGTCCAGGGCTCATTCCACAGTGACCCATCAGTCTGCCGCGCTCTCTCCCATGTATTGTCCTGGTGTCTGGTGAACTCAGCGTTGGCTCATGGTGGAGATGGGGTAGGGAGACTTGGGGGTAGAAGGGCTGGAGAGCAAAGAGGCCCTGCCAGGAAGAAGCAGAGAGCTTGGCTCAGCCCTCCACAGACAAGGGTTTGCATCCACATCTGCTGTCGCCTGACTCGTGACTTCACCTGCCCGAACCTCAGTTTTCTCGTGTGTAAAGTAGGACCACTGCCAGGATTAAGTGAGAAGAAGCACGTAGAAGGCATAACACATGGGAGGTGCTGGGTGTATTTAAATTCTTTTAAATTTTTTTTTAGTAATCGTTGCCAAATACTAGGTTCGGGGTAGGTAGGGAAGTGCTTCAGGGAAGGTCTAGTATAAGTCAAGTTTACAGGGTCTCTTAATCTTCCGGTAAAAGTGGATTTCAGGGTCTTATCTCCAGAGAGACTTGTCCCAAAGGGCCTGGAAATAAGTGGTCTTCAGGCCACCATTTGAGAACCACTGGCTCAGGCACCAGGGTTCTAAACATTGTAGGCTTCATGCAATCTTTCAGTATCTATTGAGAGCTTCCTTCACACATTCTTTTACTCTTCACCACTTCTAATAGCCCTTCCCACCCCAGGGCCTTTGCACTTGCTGTTTGGTCTGCCAAGGAAGCCCTCCCTTCCTCCTTCCTCTGGTCCTAATCTCTATCCAGCCCCCACCCTCTCCTCAGAGAAGCTGTTCTAATCTCGCAGGCCAGGCCACCCACTACAGCACCCTCCTAATCCTCTTTCCACCATGGGGATGTGACATGCACAGTCGTGTGCGACATGATGAGGTTTCCGTCAGTGACAGCCCGCATATATGACCATGGCCCTGTAAGATGATGATGGAGCCTAAGTAGAGACCTGAGGAGTAGACCTTGAGATTGGCATTGCAGACCAAGCGGGGTGGGGGTGGGGGGCTACTGATATTTAGCAATGGCATGGGGCATTTGGGCATTTGCTTGTCTTTCTTTTGTAAAATTTTGTTGTTGTTTTTGAGTTGGAGCCTCACTTTGCTGCCCAGGCTGGAGTGCAGCGGCAAGCTCACGGCCACCCTCAACGTCAACCTGCTGGGCTCCGGCGATCCTTCCGCCTCAGCCTTCCAGGTAGCTGGAACTACAGGCGCGCGCTACCATGCCCAGATAATTTTTGATTTATTGTAGAGATGAAGTCTCGTCAAGTTGCCCGGGCAGGTTTCGAACCTGCCGGCTCAGGCAATCCACTCGCCTTGGCCTCCCAAAGTGCTGGGATTCCAGGCTGAGCCACTGAGCTCGGCCTCTGCATTTGTTTTTCTATATGAAAATATATATATAAGTAAAAATATAAATCATCAGTGATGTGTGTTTACATATATAAGAATGTCATTTATATGGCACATGAGGGGGGCTTTACTCCTCAGAGCAACTCTCTGAGTAGGTATCGTTACCAGCTTGGCTCTTCACTTGAAGAAAGTGAAGCACAGAGAGGCTGAGTCACTCACCTGAGGCCACACCGCCAGCGGGAGGCAGAGCTAACTAGAAGGGAAACTTGGGCAGTCTTGTTCGGTTTATGAACTGTGCTAATTCTACACACACACACATGGACATGAACAGGTTCAAGAGAGTGTCACGCACTCATGAAGACATATCGACTCCAAGTGAATTGGCCCAGGGGAAGTATGGAAAATGGGAGGCTCCTGGGCTGTATGCAGCCCGCAGATATGACTGCATTTTGTTCATGCAGGGCTGTGAAAATTCTGAAGACTTGCGTTCAAATTAAGAAATCCTGCTTCTCTTGAAAACCAGATCTGGGGACACCAGGCGGGCCTTCCTGTGTGACACCAGAATTCCTGTGCTGGCAGGAAGAAAAAAGACAGCACTGTCTTCTTCCATGAGGCTTGCATTGCTCATTTTTCCACAGACTCCACCATTCCACATTACCGTCCACTTGGCCTGCCTTCTTCCCCATGTGCACTTTTTCTGTCCAGCATTTGGAATGGTGTTTGATTTTGCAGCCCCCATACTCGGAACCTCTCAGGCCTTCACATTCTCTTGGTCTGCTCTACCTCAACAGCCCTGGGGAGAAGATAGTGTTATCATCATATCCATGCCCACTGGTAGGAGACTGAGGCTTGAAGACTTGAAGGGTCTTGTTTAAAACCTCAGATCCCCTAAGTCTGACCTGGAGATAGAACCCAGGTCTCTCAACATCCAACCCACTGAGGGAGCCCCGAAGTCCAGGTGGGGCCCCACGGCAGGACTGGGTCTCCTCCTGGGCCCATTCAGGCGCCTTGTCCCCTGGTTCCTTGTCCCCTGGTTCCGTTTCTTCAGACTTTGCCGGAAAGCCAGATTCCTCTCAGTCTTCAGTCCCCTCCACCCACGTACACATTGATCTCCAGCTTTATGAGGGGGACAGGCCATACCTTTTAATTGCATTATTACATCTTTATGGGCTACTCATCGAGCCGAGTCCTCCGCTGGGCAGCCAGGCGCTGGAATTTATACGCGGAACTGAAACGTTTATTGGAATCCTATTGATAAAGGCATCTTGTGAAAAGGCCCGTGGCTCTTAAGAAGAGACTGGGGCCCTCAGGGGGCCGGGGGAGGGGCAGGCCAGCACACTCCCCAGGAGGGACTGCCTGCTTGTGAGATGTGAGGGCCATGTCCCCCGCCCCCAGGCCCTGCCTGGCTCTGACGCATCAGCCTGGTAGGGTCTGGGCGGGGAAGACGTAGCAGGCAAAGGCACAGAGAAAGGGGCTGGGAGATTTCCGAAGGGCAGTGGTATTCCATCCAGGTTCAAGAGCAAGTTGGGGTGGAAAGTAGGGACTGGCCCTACTGAGACGGGAAGACTCCCTCAGGGGAAGGCTCTGTGTGAACAGGCAGGGATCATGGAAGGACAGAAAGCGCTTTTCTCAGAGAGCAGGGCCTCGGCGGAAAACACCTGACCTGCTGGCCAGCTCCGCTTGGCTGTCCAGGAGGCGTTTTAAACATAGTGCACCCCAACTGAAACCGACCCTCTCCATCCTGTTCGCGGATGTGTCCCTCATAGGAAATGCCCGATTCTCCTCCCGGTGTTGGCCACCCCAGAGCCATCATGGCCTCCTCCACCCTTTGTTCCACTGCCCACCTTCACTTCATGGCAAACGTGTGGGCTCCACTTTCAAAATGTGCTGAGGGCTGGGTGTGGTGGCTCATGCCTGTCATCCCAGCACTCTGGGAGCCTGAGGTAGGAGGATTGCCTAAGGCCAGGAGTGTGAGATAGTCGGGCAACAAAGGGAGACTTCATCTCTACAACAAAGAGAAAAATTAGCTGCACACAGTGGCACGCACCTGTTGTCCCAGCTACCTGGGAGGCTGAAGCAGGAGAATCGCCTGAGTCCAAGAGGTTGAGACTGCGGTAGCTGTGAACATGCCACTGCACTGCAGCCTGGGCAACAGAGTGAGACTCTGTCTCAAAAAAAAATGCTGAGACAGTGAGGTTCTGTTGTGTCCCCAGTGTTCCTGCTGCAAATGGGGTCCATCAGCTCACCCTGGATCATTCCAGGGGCCTTAGAAGGAAGGTTCCTTGTCAGCAAGTTCTTCCCTGATGACCCTGTTTTCAATCACTGTCCCTCCCGCTCAGCACTGCCTGTTGCCCGACCCTGCTACATTTCGCTTCATAGAACTTCTCTCCAACAAATATAGTATGTAATATATTATGATTGCTATCTGTCTCTCCCACTTGAATGCAAATTTCTTCCCACCAAGGTGAAGCCTTGGTCTGCCTTATCCTTTGCCATCGCTCCAGTACCGAGGACATTGTCTGCCATACAGTAGGTGCTCAATAAATGTTTGTATAATTGACCTGTGAACGGATTTGGTTGGAGCCAGGCCCTGGCGGGGCATCAGGGGAGCGTTCGAGGCGGCACTGGGGGCCTGGAGTTTGAGCTCTGATTTCCACCCGGCATGAAACTGCGTGTTAGCCGAGTCTTCACACACTTTGGAGGCAATCAGTATGCCTCCCCGGAGCTCTGAATTAGTAATATCACGCGCCATGGAGCCAACCCTAAATGGAGAATTTGGAAGAGGGATGGCTCTGGGGTTAATTTGAATGTATTTCTGTGTCTCAAAACTAGCACATTGGAGGGAAAAGGAATCTGCTTAGCATAGTAAATGGTATCTGGTGTGTGGCCTCTTCCTTCAAGTGCGGCCAGTGGGGGCTATCTTTTTGGTTTGGGGACAACCGTGGTGCCGAGATGAAGGGGGGTGCTGCGTTCACTGGTGACCTCTCAGGAGGCCCTGTGTGTGAACTGGCCCAGGCCATAAGCCACTGGTGTTCTGGAGCAGTGTTTCGGCAATTACCGTCCTTTCCTAAAGTCCCTCTGCCTTTGAAACGGTGTCCGAAGGGTACATGTACCTCCAGGGACCTGTCCTCAAGGGGGCAGGGGACATGAGTATTCAGGGCTGGGGTCCCAAGTTTTAGCAGTCAGATTTCACACTTTAGAACTCAGAAATCTCTGGGTGCAAGCCCCGGCTTGGTGAGCACTCCCTAGCTGTGTGACCTTGGGCAAATCCCTAACCATACCAGGCCTCAGTTTCCTCGTCTGTGTGATAGGTGAGCTACAGCTTGACTTCCAGAGTTCTTGGGAGGTTTAAATGGAGTGACCAGGAAAAGAGGGACAGAGTGGCTTTTCTTGCCAGTAACTGTGGCTGAGCACCTGCCAGGTGGTTCATGCTGTTGCCCGGGGCATTTGAAGACCCCCGAAGGGCCCTGTTGGATGGGTACCTGAATGCAGGTGTGATTGTTGAGTGAACGAGTGCAATTCAGAGATCATCGGGTGGAACCATGTGCCCAATAAAGAGTGTTGAAAGCGTGGGCTTGGAGTGGGGGGTGGGGCACGGAGTGGGTGGGGCCACGGAGAGCCTTCCTAGTTGGGAGGTGAGCAGATTCAAAGCCCAGAGAGGGGCAGGGATGGGGCCAAGGACACACGTGAGGGAAGGACAGAGCTGAGTCTGGAGCCAAGGTGCCCTTCATCCTGCAATGTCCCCGACTCAGCCTCTCCCCAGGCACATGGGAGAGAGGGGAGCAGAGTGCGGGCCTGTGGCTCGAACACTAGGCCTCGGAGGGAGGGAAGGAGACCGAATAATGCCCATGCCCCCTCTTGACATCTGCTCCAGGTCGGGAGCTCCCACGGCAGAGGGTGGAAAACAAACCTCGCCAGCGTCACACAGAGGCAGGAAAGGACGGCACCAGGACGAAGAACTATCGGCAGTTGGCGGTTCCGGGCTGGGCACAGAGATGCCAATCGATCAGAGAACAAACGCAGACTGTGGCCGGGGCTCCTCCGGCCCGAGGCCCTGGAGCTTCCATCCACAGAGGAGTCAGGAGTGCTGCCCTGCGGGGCTGTCTCCATCAGGGTGGCCTAGGGAGCTCATGCCCCTGGAGGTGCTGCCCTGAGAGTGAATCTAGCTTAGATGCTGACTTCATTCATTCCCTCATGTGTTCACTCAACAGAGTCTCACTGCCTGCTGCTGAACAAGTGTCTCTGAGGTGCCGGGATAGAGCCATGAACAGAAAGGCGGTGCTTGTCTCGACAGGGATCATGGGACAGAGAATAAATGAAGGGGATGATATCAGACAGTGACGAGTGTCATGGAGAAAGCCACCGAGAGGGGGAGGGACCGTGGTGGCGGGGGTGTATGTGGCTGAACCTGAGCGACTGGGGAAGGCCTCTCTGAGATGGTGACATCTTGTGCTAAGATCCAAGTGAGTCGAGGGAGCCAGTCCCGTGAATACAGGGGGGAAGGGTGCTCCCGAGAGAGGGAATAGCATGTGCAAAGGCCCTGCGGTGGGAATGAGCATGAGAGGTTGGAGGAACAGAAAGGAGGCTGGTGGAGAGGAGGCAGGGGATGAGGTAGAAGAGGTGGGCTGGGGCCAGGCGCTGCAGGGGCTTTGTCCAGGGTAAAGAGTGGATGTGATCAAAGTGATGAGATTGCTAGAGAAGGGCCATCTGTCCCCTTCAGTGTGAGTGCCTTAGCAGTGAGGCGTCCAAATGCAGCATGGGAAGGCTCCCAGCTGGAGTCTGGCAGTTGCAGCCTGGATCGAGAGGGGGCCTTGGGTGAGCTTCTCCTGTCATGGGACTCCCATTTCCTATTCGCAACACACAGGGTTCAGACTCATGACCCTCCAGCTTCCCCATCCTGGCCTCTGCCAAGAACATGGGATGCAGGGACGCAGCCTGAGCATGTGTCAGTCATTCCCATGTAGGAAAACCCTGCCACGGGGGTCCCATGACCCCAGGGCACAGGTGGTGGGTCACCACACTGAGCCCAGGAGGCCCAGTGGAAAACCCGAGGCATGTCCAGGGCATCGCTGGGTCATGGCCGCCTGCCCCTCAGCCCCGGGTGCCCTTCCATCTGACCCATGTGTCTCAGATGCCAATGTGAGCCGGGATACCCAGCTGGTCAGGCCCACGGCCCCCTGGGTACTAATCCAAATTTCTGGCTTACACCATCCCACAGCCCTCTGAAGATGCAGACTTCCTGGGTAATGCTGGGTAAATGGAGTGCCATCCTTAAGTCCACGGGAGAAGGGGATGGAGAGTGTCATAGGTGAGGAAAAGCAACCCGGACATGGATTTGCAAGAGAAAGGCTTCACCGGCAGCTGCGGGGCCTGGGCGCACTAGCTTGTGGGTCTGTGCTGGCAGTGTGGGCACGCACCGTGGGACGCTCTGCGGGCACGTGGGAGTGTGACCGCAAGTCCCCAGCAGGCAGGGGCGGCGTCGCTCTCACTTCCTGCAGACTCCCGGCACCTGGCACGTGCGAGTCATCAACAAACATTGGTAGAGCGAAGGAATGAATGTGTGCTCATGTGCAAAAGTTACAGTTATCTGTTTTCTAACTTGACAATCTGTTATTGGAGCTTTCTGTCCAGGAACTGCATTGAGAAAATACTTGGCGTCACCACATACACCCACCGTTTCTTCTTTTATTGATTTTAAAATGTGTATCGACAAGCAACATGTGTGTGGGAAAACATACACATTGCTGTGTACGTCTGGATGAATCGTCACAAAATGAACTCCGGTGTCATCACCACCCCGCTGAAGAGTCAGAACATTCCGGAGCCCACTGGGTCACCATCCTCCACGGAGAACCACTGCCTCCCCCCAGCCATGGCGACGGGTTCTGCCTTTCTTTGTGCTTCCTGGAAGTGCATTTGTGCAACAGGTGCACGTGTGTGTTCTCTTCTCCCACTCAATATTGTGTTTGTGAA
Source organism: Carlito syrichta (assembly GCF_000164805.1). NCBI lineage: Eukaryota > Metazoa > Chordata > Mammalia > Primates > Tarsiidae > Carlito > Carlito syrichta. Next base: position 345,996 of record NW_007074664.1, on the reverse strand, counting down.
AATCTCCCACATTTCTCAGGGAAGTTATAGACTGTTCATTTTCATTTTCTACAGCACGAGTTGGCAGATCTGTTCTGGAAGGGGCCTGCTGGTAAATCCTCTTGGCTCTGCGGGTGAGGCTGTCTCTGAGGTGACGACACAGCTCTACTCTTGTAGTCCCAACAGACACTGACGATATGCAAATGAGTGGACACAGCAGTGATCCGATAAAACTTTATTTACAAAACAGGATGATGAGGCTGGATTGGCCAACCCTGTTCCACAGTGCACCTTTCGGGGAATACGGCACAGTGTGTCCACTTAACTGCCGACGGACATTTAGGGAGTTCCCAGTTTCAGTGATCGGAGGAGTGCCACCCTGAACGTTCCTGCACATGTCTCTCAGCACAGGTGCATGGCCCTTTTTGCTGGGTGGGTACTTAACATGGGGCCTCTGGGCCATGGTGTTGGCACATGGCCATGTCTAGAAGGTGGACAAGCCATGGCAGCAACACTGGGTCTTAATCAGGTGAGCGTGTGTGCTTTCGTTCCGTGCTGCTGCTTATCTTGTGCGGTCCTGCTGGCTGGGACCCTGCACTGCTTGTTGCTGTCCCTGGGAGCTGCCCTCTGAGGCCACGACATCTCAGAAGGATAGGGGTAAGACAATGCTGGCTTTCTCCAAGCGTGGCTGACCCGTGCTGCCACCCAGAAGGGGGTGGGCAGGCAACCCGGTAACCCCGGACCCACTCAAAGGACTCAATCTGGCAAGAGGTTTTATAAGTCAGACTCCTCTCTTGGTAGGTTGGCTTTTCCCTTCACCTCGGCCATTTCCGTGACCACCACAAGCCACATCCATGGCAGGGAAGGGAACTCCCTGTCCTGTGAAACAAGATTGGGTCTTTACTGGATCTGCTCGAAGTACACCGACTTCTGTTTCTGAACAGAGGTGAGCAGGGTAGCGGACCCTTGGTAAGGCCTCTGAGCCCTTCAGCCCAGGAGGCCAGCTGGGATGACTTGATTTTTTTCAAGCACAGGTTGTCGGCACATAATGTGATAGGGGAACAAACACACCCTGAGTTCCAGTTCCACCTGTGTCTTCTACTTCCTGTGGCTTTGGGCATGAGAGCCGACCCTCCTATGATCCAACCACTCTGAGTCACCTCATCTGGTTCCAGGGACAGTCCTGAAGCAGGTGTTGCCATCATACTCAAGTTACAGCTCAGGACACTGAGACGGGGACACACCCCAATCTGTCATTCTTAAGCTCTCATCCCAGGTCTGCAGCCAAATGGTTTCCTCTGGAAAAGTCACTGTTCGTGTTTTTAGAGCCCTGAGTTTGGCTAACCAGGAACGCTCTCCATTTCTCAGAGAAATAACTCAGTGTTGGATGCAATCTTGCGGAAAAAGTGACTTTCCTCCAAATTCTTGCAACGAGACAGTCCACTCCAAGGACGAAATATTGAGGTCTTTTGAGGAGACAGTCTCGCTTAGTAAGTGAAGATATGTATTTTTTTTTCTCAGCAAAGAACCTGCTGTTTCAAATTTCCAACAACCAGCTCACTGTTGAAATGCTGGCACAGAGCTAGCTTTTGGCACCTAAGGTTGTCTCGGGGTTGATGAGGTTCAATTCTGAGCATCTAGTTGGTCAGAAGTGGAACTGGTGTTTTCAAAGATATGTCTGCTTCCTCAGAAATGCTGCTTGGGCAAATTACAGCGACATGATTCGATACAACAGTTAAGGTGTTGGTGATCCTCTCACCCCATCCTTGGTTTTGCACGATGACGTTGTGTTCTGTCAATTAACGTATCAAGTGTGCCTAGCACTTCTGTTGGTTTCACTTAGTAAATATAAATATGCCCATGATATTTACTTACCTGTGGAAGCGGGCAGGTAGATTTCTGGTTGGTTGGTTCATGACTTCACCTGGTCTAAAAACTGTCAGGAAGGGCTGGGTTCAAATTTCCACAAGATTGCCCTAGGCTCAAGACCAAGCACGTACGGAGATATTTACATTCACGATGGAGTAGAAACTCTGGCCCTACAGAGCCAGGGGCAGACGTTTACACTCCCGGGCCACCGAGGTTGGACGTGGCGGGTCACGGAGTGACTTGGAGGCTAAACCCACAGCTCTAGAAGGGTCAGGAACTGCAGAGACTGTCCCTCGGACCCGGGAATGCCCAACCACCCCAGGGCTGAGACCCTGAGCCCAAGAATACAGGCTTGTCCCACCAGAGGTCCCACACACAGCAGGCAGGACCCCAACATCTCAGCAGTGTGAGCGCAGAGAGAGGGGGGCAGCTCTTAAGCAGGACCACCATTGTGATGTGAGATAACTCGTGTTTCTACATGCCATCTTCTAGCTGGGACTTCGTTAAACACCACTTTCTGTTAATTAAGCATCTCCGGAGGCTGTGCCAGACGGCTGCATGAGGTGAGCGAACCCTGGCCGACCTGGCTTGTAGGTACCCGGAGGAGTTTGAGGGACAGGGGCAGGGATGGATGCGCAGGCAAAGGCCAAGGGGCAGTGCCGGCCGCCTATTGGCGTTTGAGCGCCAGGCCTTCCACCTGCCTCCGGCCAAGGCCGGGACACAGACAGAACCTGCAGGAAGCCAGGCGCTGACTCTCCCCAGCCCCGGGATGCACCGTCAGCCCGGGATGCGGCCCTCGGTAATGAGTGCGGGCGGTGGAGGAGGCTGGGAGGTAAAATGCATCGGAGGCCTCCCTTGCTGTCCGCGTCTACAGCTTAATAATTGCTTCCTCGCTCCTGCCGCATTCAGGTTCAAGAGCAGCGCAGGCCCCTCCAGCAGCATTATGCAAATAGGGCCCACTCCGTTCCGGAGGCATATAGAATATGTAAATTTATGGCGATGGCGGAGGCTGTTTAAGACAGAAGACTTCTCAATGATGAAATTAGATTTTCTGGGAAGAGGCTTCTGAGGGCCTGTCTCCCTGCCTCTGCCTGGTGCTGGGCCACAGTCACCCAACCCAGGCTCTGGGAAGTAATTAACTGAATTACAGTCTCAAACCTGTTTTAAAAAAATAAAGAAAGAGGGAAAGAAGAAACAGACCAGTTTCCGCGAGGCCACAGCATATTCATACTTTATGAAATGTGTAAGCAAGAGTGGAAGCTGGAGGGAGGCGGGAGGAGGGAGGCCCGGAGGGAGGGAAGCAAGAGGAGAATCCAACTCTGGCTGGCAGGAGAACTCGACACGCGGCAGAGGGGGCTGCAGGGTCAAGCGGCAGCCTTCGCGCTGGGCTCTGCGGCTCCACGGGGGAAGGGGGTGGGCGAGGGGACGGGGATGGGAGAGTGGACAGAGCCATGGGCCCTGGTGGCTGCCTTAACCCCAGGCCTGCGGCTTTGATCTGCTTCCTGGTGAGTCTGATAGAAGCAAGTATTTATATCATCTGGAAAATGGCAGAATTATGCATCCAGACCAGAAGTTCTCAAACCTGAACGTGCATCGGCCTTACCAGGAGGTCTTGAGAAACACAGACTGCAGGATTCCCCTCCCAGAGTCTCAGTCAGCCTGGGGAGGGCTGGAGAACTCATGTTTCTTTACATACTGTCTTTTTGAGTCAGGGTCTCACTGTGTCGCCCAGGCTGGAGTGCAGCTGCACGATCCCAGCTCACTGCAGCCTCGACCTCCTGGCTCAGACGATCCTTCTGCCTCAGCCTCCTGAATAGCTGGAGCTACCGGTATGTGCCACCACACCTACTTTTTTATTTTTATTTTTGCTCATTTACAGAGATTAGGTCTTGCTATTTTGTCAGGCTGGTCTCGAACTCCTGGGCTCAAGCAATCCTCCCACCTCGACCTCCTAAAGTGCTAGGATGACAGGCGTGTGCCACTGCGCCCGGCTGAGAATTTGCACTTATAACGAGCTCTCAGGTGATAGCCAAGCCACTGCCCTGGACCACAGTCTTCATTCGACAGATGGGGAAACTAAGGCCCAAAGAGTTAGGGGAATTGCGAAAAGCCACACAGTGGAGGCAAGGCCGGCATAGAGATGTGCTTCTTTCTGTCATCATCCTCTTCCTTCTTGTCACTGCCATGCTCATTTGCTGAGAGCCTGCTCTGTGCCAGGCACTGTGCTAGACACGTGCACGCCTCCCTGCCTTGGCCCTCACCGCGGGTCTACCCGGGAGCTGCCACGGCTACCTCGAGAATGCTCCAGAGGTTCGACTTCAGGCTGCCACCCCCTGGGCCTCAGGTGTCTCATCTGGGACACGGGCAGTTCTGACCCTCCAGAATGTTGGGAGGGTTGTGGGAGACCGTGCCCTCCTCAGCGAGCCTTGCATACTGCAGTGACTTCGTTCCTAACGAGGGTAAGCGTTATCATTGTTATTTGCTGAATTGTGGGGAGTGGGAAACAGAGTGAGGCCGCGTCCTGAGCTAGAGGATTGAGAATGAAGAACTCAACACCAGTCACGAACCTGGTGGGAGCCAGGGGGCCTGTCACTGACTCTCTCTAAGACCCAGTTTTTGCGAAAAGGAACGGATGGGACCTAATGGCCCCAGGATGCTTGGGGCTGTGCAGTTCTCTGATTCCTTGATTCGAAGGGTGGGACCCTTTCTCACCCCCACATGGCCCCCCTGTTGGCCTTCCTGCCTCTCTTGGGCTGCCACACACCCTCCTCCTGGCCTCCCTGCCTCTGATCTCACCCAGCAAATCTACCTTTCAAAATTCCCAGAGGTCAGCCCAATGCTGTGCTCTCCTGCTCCAACGGCCTATATATAGGCTTCCCGGAATCAAGTCTAACCCTCTCAGCTTGGCACCCAAACTCCTTCGCGGTCTGGACCCTCTTCCACTCAATCCTCCAACTGTAGACAGAAGTATCTTTGGCCCTCAGGCACCGTGCACTTTCCTGCTTCCCTATCCGGGCTCTTGTGTCTTCTGCCTGGTGCTCCATCCTGGCCTTCCTGCCTTCATCTGCAAGCTACTTGGCCTTCAGTGCTCAGCTCAGACGCTGTGTGCCCTGAAACCCCTTCCCTCTCCCATCTCCTTCCTGTCTCCGGCCCCAGGTTGGATGAAGCATTTTCTCTTAGCTGCCTGTAGGATCTCACAGTGGCGCTTGATAGTTGGTACTGCAATTGTCTCCTGACTTTCCTGCCTTTCCCCACAGACAGTGACTAGTTGAAAGGAAGAGACCACACTCTTCATCAAGCTTCTTTGGAAATTTCCTGTGTGGTTGTTTGCGCGATCTGCCGCCTGTGAGCCCCAGGAATGCGGGGGCCTTTTATATTCTGCTTGTCACCGTCACTGCAGCACTTATTGCCATGCCGGGCACACACCGAATGTTCAGTTCCGGAATTAATAAATCTGAGATCTCTGCCCATTTTCCCAGATTTCTTATTAACCATTATGTTCCTGCTGCCTACCCGAATGCCTGGCGTGGAAATATCTGCTGAATGAATAAATAGATGAGCAAAATGAATGACTCCATATATAACTGTATCAGTCAGTTGTTGCTGCATAACAAACAGCCACTAAATCTCCACTGCCTTCAACAAGAAGCATTTATTTCTCATGCAGCGTTATTCTTCAAGGAACTGGGGCAGCCCCGCACTGCAGGGGTGGGGTGTGGCTCTGTTCTGTGTGCCTGCCAGCCTCTGTGGAGGGCCGGCCTGTGGGCACATGGTGAGGGCAGAGGAACAAGAGGAAGTATGGGAGCACACAAGATTCCTCAAGGCACTCGCCCCAGAATGAGCACACCTGGGCCTTTCCTCTTGTGCTCCATTAGCTGGTCAAGCTCAAAGTCAAAGCAGAGGAGGATATTCTGTGCCGTGGAGTCACCCAGCAAAGGGCATGGCTGAAGGGACAGTGAAGGACTGGGGTCAGTAATTCAGTCTCTTCCCACGACCAAGCCCAGAACCCGGCCCAGAGAGCTCACCGCACGCAGCGACCATTCACTAGGACTGACGAGACAAAGTGACCCTGTGCGGTCGTCCCAGGTGGCCATCCTGTGTTCAAAACCCTAGAATATCTTGGCTCTCTGCACAGGACACCCTTCTCCATCTGCCCTGCAATCTCCAGTGATTTTCCCAAGCCCTCATTAGGCGATCTCTAGGGCTCAGCCCTCAGCAGCAGCACACGGGGACATGTCAGAAGTGTCCCCCCAGCCTGTGCTGCTGAGCGGGGCTCCCCCCTCCCGCTCCCAGCCCACAGTACGTGTGGCGAGGGTCTCCTGATGTGTAATGCATGAGCTCCGCAGCCTCCCAGCAGCCGCTGCAGACAGATTCTCCCAGCATGGGAACAGCCATGAAATCAGAGGCTGTACAGGAAGCAGCCCCCGCCCCGGCTGTGGTGATGCTGCCCTGGCTCCGACTGACTTCCAGTTTTGCAATCTTGTTCATTAATGTGCCGGAGGCAAAGAAAAATGCATTTGTAATTCCCCCTTAACGGCTGGCAGAACTTCCTTTGGCTTTCTTTCTGAGCATTTGTTTGTGGTACACACATAGGCATGAGTGCAAGCGCAAGCGCACGTGCGTGCACACACACACACACACACACACACACACACCAGGCCAGGAGGGATCCAGGGGCAAGGCAGTAGATGTCAAAGCACTCATGTCAAGGGAGGGAAGGGTCCGAGTCCAATGACTGTCATACTGTGTTCCCGGAGCCTGGGGGTCCTCAAGACTGCCTCGGAGGGAGCAGCACTCTGGACAGAAGGCAGGAAGGCGCCGGCAGCCCCGCCCGGACCCCACTTCCACCGGGGCATCTCTGTTCTGACTTGCTTTGTGCTCCATCGCCACTCGTGAGCGTGTTGGAAGCAGAGCCTTCGCTGCTGCGTAAAATATGCACTAACCTCGCTTCCGCTCCCCTAGGAGACCCAGAAGGGGAAACCGAGTCCCAGAGAGCCCATGACGTATCTGGAGTCACAAGGTGAGTTGGGGGTGGGCAGGTGAGACTCGGGGACTGCGTCTCCCAGTTCACCAATTCCAGACTTGACTTTTTTGTGGCCTGCAAACAGAAGGCCAAGCCTCCCCTGAAATGGGATGACTGTGGCTATGGGCTCTTGCACGGAAGGGATGAGGCAGCCGTGGGGAGGTCTCTCCTTCCTTGCTGTGGAGGAAACTGGGACGGACTGAGCATCTGGCATGGGCCAAGCCCTGAACTGCAACGACGTCAGCGCCTGTTACCTAATCAACCCTCCCCACTCCTGCTAGGTGGAGGTTGTGTTTCCCACATTTATAGATGCGGAAGCTGAGGCTGGGATGGGTGAACAACTTCTTCAAGGACATGTGCCAGGACGTGGCGGAAAAGGGATCCAAACCCGGGGCTCACTTTATGCGAAAAATCCTTATGGTCCTTAAGGGACAAAATCATTCAAATGATCATATCTGATGACAGTGACCACAACCACTGCCATAGACTTGAGCCTGGCTCTCATCTCAGTGCTTCACATGCATGACTCAGTTACAGTTGCCCAGGGTGTGCACTGCAGAAGAGCTCCCAACCAAAGACGCGGGTGAGACCTGAACCCAGTCTTTGCGCTGCTGAGTGGACTCTGGCATAGGGCTACCTCCATCTGGAGCAAGGGGAAGTCGATGCTCTCATTGCCCTGTCAGGAAGGTCTGCCTTCCCCTAATTGTCACAAAGATACTCTGTGTTACTTGCTGTTCTGTTTGCATCATGACCTCATACTCCTGTAGCCTTTAGGGCAACTTCATTACTATACCCATTTTAAAGATGAGGAAGCAGAGGCATAAGGAAGTTAGATTTCTTGACCAGCAATCTGCAGCTCTTTCAGGGCAGAGCTGAAAATTGAACCCAAGACTGCAAAACTCCATGGCTACATGGGATTGGAATTCACAGCTCACTCCCCCCCCCAAACTGCTGATTTTTGCAAGGTTTTAACAATGGAATCCGGGGATGCAAAGTTTGAGGGTTCATGGGAGGAGGCATTCTCTGCTCTGGGCAACAGCAGTTGAGCAAGGCTTCCAGGTAGCAGTGGCACCTGAGGGTCGGTCAGCTGGGCTTTTTCAGTCTCTCTTTGGCTCACGGGGCTGTGTGCGTCCCTGCCACCCCACTCCTTACAAGAGTTCCCAAGGAGGGAGCCGAGACCCCTCCAACTGTGTAGACCTGGACTTCCCTCTTGTCTCCCCACCCCAACCCCCTCTCTCCTGCAGCGGCAGCTGGGAGAAGGCTTCCTGGCAACAAACATCTTCACAAAGTCAGTCATCAGGTGATGTCCTGGGCCCTGGGGTGGCTTGAGGAGTTGTCAACGGAAATAATTCGCAATTTGCTGTTTACACTAATCAGTAATCAGGACACTCCAAGAAAGAAAACCAATGTCGCAGCTCACAGCTTCCCATGTCTTTGTTTTGATCGTCTTCTAAATCAACACACAAGGGGAGAGGCAGTGGGAGACCCGTGTTTTGGGGAAGAGAATGTTTGGGTCTGTTCTTCCTGTCGTCACCGAAGCATGGCCTAAGATGGTTGAATGAAACCGCGTCCCTCACTTCCAAAAGACTGTGGAGCGACATGTGTCAGGTTCAGGGCTCTTGTTCCACGCTAGACGCTGCGGCGGGCGCTTCGCCAACCCTTGCTGTGAAGCCCACACCCATCTCGAGAGGTAGATTCTGCTGTGAACCCCATTTCACAGGTGGGAGAACAGAGGTCCCCCAGCGATGAAGTCTCCTATCTAAGGACGTGTGACCAACACAAGCTGAAACCAGGACTCATCACCCAAGCCAGGCTGACGCTGGGTCCAGAATTTTTTGGCCTCACATTTGGGTCCAGATTTGGTTCCCTGAGTTTTAATGCCGTCATTTATTTAGGAACCCTGAAGAGTCTTACAATGGGCTACTTCTCCAGGAGACGGTCTTGGGGAAGTGGTTTCCCCTCCAGTTGTCCTTGGCTGATCACTGAGTGATTCGTACATTTAGAGGGGCCTCTGGGGAGAAAGGGTGGGCCCCTGAGCAGGAGAACCCAGGGAGGGGTACGGTGACAGTGGCTCATAGGCATGACCTGAGAGGCAAGGCTCACTGAGGGATACATCCCAGCTGTGAGCTCCTTGGAGTTCATTCTTCCTCTTCCTCAGTCTCCTTGAACAACTGGGTATCCCCTGCCAATGCCTACCCTCCCCCTCACCTCCTCTGGACACAAGAAGCCAAGGACCCTTCGGAGGACTTCCAAGTGGTTCTTCTTCTCCCATTTGAACACACTCTCTCCTCTCGCTGGCCTAGAGCAAGTGATTTTGGGGTCACAGGGACCTCAACAGTTGATGTAGTCCAACCTGAGTCAAGGGAGTCGGCCCGGCGAGATGGCTCAGACAGGGCCACTGAGGCCAAGTGCCGGTGAAAGGCTCAAAGTCAAAGCAGAGAGCACCAGATACCCCCTCCAGCCCCTCCTGACCCCGGTGACCCGGCTCCTTCCTAGGCGACGCCAGCCTCTCTCTTTGTTCTCTGTCTGCCACCGACTCTCCCAAGCCTTGCGCAATTTACATCTACATGCACCCACATTTGCATTTAACACACAGACACAGGCAGACGCAGGACTGCTCCTGGCTTGAGCAGCAAGGGATGCCAAATGCCGTTCACATCTTTCCGGGGAGGCGCGGATCCATCCTGAGTCCGCCTTTGCCAAGTGTGCCATACGCAGCAGACGTGCATATATTCTGTGTGAATTTCCTTAATCTCACTCACAGCTGTCCCTTTCCACGGCCTCTGCCACTGCTCTCCCAAACGACTCCTGACTCGCATGGCAGCCCGTCCCCTAACATCCCCTGGCCTCTGACAACAACAGCAACAAGAGGCATGGCTGATGTTGACCTGGCTTCCACTGTGTGCCCGATCTTGGGCTGAACGGCACACGGGGTGGCATCTTCTGTAGCCCTTTCAACAACCCTGTGGTGGAAGCGCCATCAGCCCCATTTTACAGGTGAGAAAAACGGGGCTTCAAGTTTCAGGGTGTCATGCAGGGCTGGGGGATGAGCTGACTTTGAGACTTGCGTGCGGGTCCCAGGCTGCCCACCAGTGCCCCCACCTGGCCCTGCCTGCCTCGTCAATGGCCACAGTGTAGAGGACAATTCTTGTTTGAGAGACCCCGGAGGGTCACAGCTGAGGAAGTGGACGGTTTCTACCTGCGACGGCGCCCTGTTCTGTCTGGGTGAACTTGGGCAAGTCACTCAGCTCCCTGAGCCTGTGTCCAGCACTATGGACCAGTGGGACCCAGCCCCTTCTTGTTGCTATGGAAATGGATAAGGTTATTGCAAGGGAGGCACGCAGCACAGTTCTCGGTGCCCGATAAAGACTAGGCAATTAAAAATAAAAAAATTAAAAAAAAAAAAGCCTGGGCAATTAAAATATTGTGAAATAGGGCCTGGCGAGATGGCTCAGGCCTGTCATCCCAGCACTTTGGGAGGCCGAGGAAGGAAGATCACTTGAACCCGGGAGTTCAAGAACAGCCTGGGCAACATAGTGAGAACTTGTCTCTACAAAAAAAAAAAAATTAAAAAATTAGCCAGGCACAGTGGCACATGCCTGTAGTCCCAGATACTCGGGAGGCTGAGGCAGAAGGACTGCCTGAGCCCAGGAGGTCAAGGCTGTGACGAGGGGAAGGGCACCACTGTATGCCTGCCTGGGTGACAGAGCGAGACCCAAATACACACATATATTGAAATGAAGAGGCAACCGTGAAAGGAAGAGGCAACTCTTGCGCCTGCCACTCAAGGTTCTTTCAGGCTGAGCTCTGCTTTTCTTTCCATCATCATCACCCACCACCAGCATTTTGCATCCTAGTCCCTGGCTGGAAGGAGCTCCTCGTTGGCCTCCCCAAGCTCCCGCCATTTCTCCCCTCTGCTGACTGGTCCACGTGAGTCCATCTGCCCATCTGCCTTTCACCCTCTCTGCAGACCCTGAGTTGGTTTGTCTTCAGGGTCCAGCCCAGAGACTGGCTCCTCCCTGATGCTTTTCCCATAGGAGGTCATCTCTTCCTCCTCCAGACATGGGCTGGGGTGTGACTGTCTTTCAATCCTGACATCCTACGGTGTGCCAGGATGAAGATGTAATGCACCTTTAGGAAATGATCCCGCCTTTTTTCCCCACCTTATACTTTACATGCTGCAAGATAGAAACCCTGGATGTCTGAATGCCTGTGTGGAGTGAGTCTCTTGATCTCTTGCCCACCCACATGGGATGAGACAGGAACTTAAAAAGCTAAACGAGAGAAACCAAACTCTGGTGTTGGAAGTCAGGCTAGTTTTCACCTCTAGCAAGGAGTGAGGAGGTAAAGATGGGGAGGGCCCCCAGGAAGGGTCAGGGTGTGGGCAACATCCTGTTTCTGGCTTGGATAAGGTGTGTCCATTGAGATAGATGCTTCTGTTCTGTCTACTTGCGTGGGAATGAGTCATATTTGGATAAAAATGCAGTACACATTCATTGAGGAAAATTTAGAAGCATAGAAAAGCACAGCAAAAATGATAAGCCGGCACAACTTTAGATGACGAAGATGCCCGCCTTTCGGTTTCATCAGTCAATTTTTATCTGCACAGAGTGGCAGAGTCCAGGGTTGGTGTCCACCATCCCTGGAGAGGCCACCTCCAAGTGCCTAATACAGAGCCTTGCACTCAGAAGGTCCTCCATGAATACTGGCTGAATTCAAGATGATTTCATTGCAAGTCCGCTTATTGCACTTGGGTTTGTCTGTTGCAGCTGAGACAATGCCGTGGGATCACCAGCTTCTCTTTGTCCCCCCTGGGCACACAGGATGACTGCATTTTCCAGTTTCCCTTGCATTGTTCTGGGGCCGTGTGACTGAACTCTGGCCAGTGGGATGCGGTGTCAGCCACTTTTAGACCCGGCCACTGCACCTCTTGAATGCTCTTTCATATTCTCTCTTTGAAGATCCCTTCAGCAGAACTCTAGGCCCTAAGGGACACTGGAACCACTAGGTGGACCTCTGGGCCTTTGAATGGCTTTGCAGGGCAATGCTACACCCTGCCAAGTCACATTGGACTGTGTCATGAGCAAGAAATTAATCTTCATTGTGTTGAGCCCTTGAGAATTAGAGGTTGTTATAGCAGCTAAACTGTCCTAATACATGCATCTACTTGAACTCTTTCTTCTTGTCCTCATACTGTTCCAGAAAATATTGGAAGTCATTTATAAATATATGTTCAAATGAAATGAAATAAAAATAGACAAATCATGTAGAAACATAAAATAGGGCCAGGCACAACACACAAATTTGTGCAATAAAAGCCTACACTCCTACTGTATGTGGATTCAAAATTTAACTCCAAGCTTCCTAGCAGTCAAAGTAAAAAGGAGGACTTGATCAATCACACACTTCCCAGAGTCTCTGAGGTAAATAAAAATAAATTCAGTATGAGTTATGGGAGTTTTCTTAAATCTGATGTCTTTATAAAAAAGATCAGCAGTAACAGCACACATCTTCGGTATTGCTCGGCATGTTTTCGGCATAGCAAACCCTTTCTCAAGCCTTATCTTCTTTAAGCTCATGAAAGTACATGTAAACACAAGCACACGAATCGTGTTGAGAAATTTTCCTGCTGCATCTCACAAGGAGGCACTCAGGATCTCTGTGGCCTATTCTGTGTACTCTCATGGATGTGCGTCATATCTCTGAGATACCCTTGAGGGGAGAGATACCACCATCTCCAGTCCTGTATGGTTATGGCTTTGTGGAGAGCCTGGTGCCTGCTGGGAGCTCACAGTAAGTATTATTACTGGTTTTTTTTTTTTTGAGTCAGGGTTCCACTCTGCCACCCAGACTGTAGAGCAGTGGCGTGATCATGATGATCATGGCTCATGGTAGCCTCAGCCTCCTGGGCTCAGGCGATCCTTCCACCTCAGCCTCCCGAGTAGCTAGGACCACAGGCATGCACCACCACACCCAGATAATTTTTGTATTTCTTTTTTTGTATACATGAGGTCTCATTATGCTGCCTGGGATGGTCTTGAAATCCTGGAGTCAAACAATCCTCTCAAAGTACTGGAGTTACAGATGTTGGGCCACCACACCCAGCCTATTATTGCTACTGACACTAAATATGTGGGTGAGCTCTCCCCTGGAATTGCACATGGTATGTGTGTGTATGTGTATGTGTTACGGTGTGCTGTGTTTGTGATCAATGTGTGTTGAGTGTGTGTGTTATGTACTGTGTGTTGTGTATATGTGTGGTGTGTATGCATTATGTGTTTTTTATTGTGTTGTGTGGATTGTGCTTGCTGCATGTGTGTTGTACATCACTGTGTGTATTTTGTGTGCCTGGTGCAGGTGCATTGTGCGAGCGTCGTGTCTTTGTTTTGCTTAGGTGTTGTGTGGGTATCTGGGTGCTCTGTGTGTGTTGTGTGTTTGGGTGGGAGTGGTGTGGATGATGTACATATTGTGTTAGCTGTTTTGCGTTGCAGTGCTCTGTGGTGCATTGTGTGTGTGTGTTCATGTGTGCATTCCAGCATCCTCTGTGCCCCAGCATTCTGTGTGTTCCCTGCTCCGTGCACATTCCCTGTGTGTGACTCAACACCACTGTGGGTACAGCATGAGCCTTGGCTGCCAGTGCGCATATCCCTCCACCCTGCCCTCCACACTGGCTCCGTGTATGCACTAGGTGTGTGCCCTGAAAGTCGCTGCGGAGACATCGAGAAGGCGGTGACGATTGTCTTCCAACAGAGAACAGCCATTAACACGTTCATTAATTAGGATCATGTTGACACTTCTATTGCCGACTAAAAACATCTGTTTGTTTAATCGGAGTCTCCTTAATTCCTTACACTCCTTCTCTCAGTGAGAGAGGATGGGCTGGCCTGTGCCATGTGTGTACACTGGGGTTTCCCAAGGTGGGGGCACAGGCTCTGTCAATATTGTCACGGGGTGACAGCTCTCGGGACAGCCCACGGTCGTCCTAAGCTCACAAGCGAGCCTCCCTTTCGACGGTGAGTGAGCAATCGCACATAGGTCAGTTTGCCGGTGGCCAGTCCTGTTTGTCGGCGGAGCCTGAATGATACACTGTAGCTTGGATGTGAGGACTCCTCCATGGCTGTCTCAACCCGGCAGGGTGGAAAGTGGCCGCCCCGCTCCTCTGTCCTTTCATCCCAGGTTTGTGCCCTAAACCCATCCGCAGGCAGCCAGGAGCCTTGGCCAAAGGCAACTTCCCCTTCCCCACAGCCTTAGCTTTCTTATGTGTAAAATGGGATAACGGAAGGACAAAACTAAAGACGGAAAGAAAACCCATCTAAGTAAATACCCAACCTGGAGCCTGGAACCAAGAAGAGGCAGGAGACACGACACTTTGGACCCCCAACTCCCACCCCACGTGGATTTACAGGGGTCGGGGGACAGGACTGAGGAGGGGACTCAAGGCCAGGGGCTGACCCTGGTCACAGCCCCTGGAGTCGTTTGTGCCCCACTAGTCACACCCTTGGACAGTCTCCCCTTGTCCACTGCACCCTCTCCTCTGGGCCGGGCTGGGGCTGGGTGCTGGATACACAGGTCGCTGTCCTTGGGGAACCCTTCACAGCAACACTGCAGAGACAGTGCTTGGAGGCCAGAATCGAGGACTTGAGCAGGGTCTCTTTGAAGAAGCTAGGAAGGAAGGGTCTTCCCAGCAGAGGGGAGGGGAGCTGGGGCAGGACAGGGGAAGATCCGGGCAGGGGGGAAGCTGGGAGGGGCGAGGGCGGGAGCCTGGAGGGCTGCTTTGTGTGGCTTTATTTTGTTTTGCATCTTGTTTCACTGACTAATCTATTTGGATATCTTTTTATAATGAACACACACAGCTCTCCTCCTTCATTTCAAAAAATCACACAGCTTCTTACACATGGGTGGACCCTATTTTAAAGTCAGGACTACTTTGACAGACTTTCCAGTTGTTTCCAGTTTGGGGTATCAGTAAGCTCTTAGCAGGGTGCCTTTTCCACGACTGGTCAAAGGTTATATGCATATGTGCTTTAAAAAATGGTTTCTTTTTCTGCTATTTTTAAACATTTGATATATACGAGGGGATACCCCAAAACCATGGAATTTATTTATTAAAAAATTGTGTATTTATTCTTACATGTTTAAACTTCAGTCCCCTTAAAAGTATTCTCTGATGCAATATACTAATATACCAACTGAGACACTTTTTCCACTGCTCAAAACAACTTTCAAATTTGTCAATTTTGATGCCTTTTAGTGCTACTTTTTGTTTTACCTCTTCCACATTGGCAAAATGTTTCTCTTTGAGGAGGACATTTTTCATCTGGGGAAACAAAAAGAGGGCAAGATTGGTTGAATAGGGAGAGTAGAGCACAGGGGCTCATGCCATTTTGGGCCAAAAGGTACTGAATTCTCAGCACGGTAGAGGCAGGTGCTCTCGAAAATCACCCATCAAGAAGTGGGCAAATGCATTGAAAGAATCTCCAAAAAAATTTCACTGAAACCGAGCACAGCCTCTCATAACAATGCTAGCTGGTATGATGCCGATGGAATCCTAGAATACTTACCTAGTAGGGGAAGACTGTACCACAAGGGGCCCGCCCTCCAAAAGAGAATTCCAATTTTGCGGGGGGCAGTCCCCCGCACATAACATCAAATTTGCAATTTACAACAGAGAGCAGTGAGATCTTGGTTTCCCTCTTCGAGCATAGTTGTCACTGACTCTTACTGCTTTTCACTCATAAAATGGGAGCCAAGCCTTTCTCGATGGACAGTAGGAGACAGGACCTGCTACCGCCTGGTACGTGGTCAGGGCCTAAGACCCACGCATCGTTTTTGGGGGTGGCACAGCACGTGGACTCTGGACTTGCTCAACTTGCTGGCTGTGCGACCTAAGGCCAGTTAACTACTGCACCTCTCTGAACCTGTTTTCTCACAGGCTTGAGAAAATTAAATAAGATCGTACAAATAACGTGGAGGGTGCCATTTGGATGTGGGACAAATGATATTTTATTTTCAAAGCATCACCATTCCCTTCTGCTAATTCTGTACTTGAACAAAACCTGTTACCTCAATTAGGCTTTCTGAATGTTTGAGCCTTTGTTTTTCCGCTTTGGTCCAGGTGGTGCTGCCACACAGTTTTTCTACATACTGGAACATTCTAGGGATCCGGTTTGCTCCTGCACAGCATAGTGATGGGGGTTTTGGGAGGGGGGGCTTTGAACGATGGTTTTATTCCCGCTCACAGCACAGTGAGACCGCATGGTGAAGACAGACTGACTGTACTTCCCTCTTCCTCAGAACTAGCAGTCTTCCTTCACCCTCACAGCACAACTTTTTGAGGGCAGTACCATGCCCATTTTAGGGGGAGAAGACTGAGTTTCAAAAAGCTCTGGCCATTTGCCCAGGATCAAATAGCTCAGAGACAGTGGAGTCAGGATTTGGATTTTGGATCTAACTTCAATATGTTTGTTTTGTCCTCTGTGTGATGCAACAAATTCATTGGATGAGTGGACCGAGAAAAAACTCATGGATTTGTCATGACTCTTTAATTGACAAGAGGGGGAAACCTCGTTCAACATAGTTTGGCTAAAGGAGAAAGTCAGAGTCTGATCTGGACTCATGCCTGGTTGAATCCCAGGGCCCAACAACTTCCCTAGGACTTGGTCAGTTTCTTTCTCATTCCAGCTCTCCTTTTCTCGGCCCCGTTTTCTGGCATCCTGGCTCTGTCCTCTTCCTCGTGACGACAAGATGGCCTCAGTCCTCCCATCCTGCAACCCCTGCTTAGAGAGTAGCCACCCCAGCAAAAGTCCCAGGATTTGCCGTTTGGCTTGGTGTCGTCACGTGTGCACCCGTAAGCCAATGGGTACGGCCTTGAGAATGAACGGCATACCCTCATTGACTAGATCTGACTCACACGACCGCCTCGGGACTAGGTAGGTCAGGTTTATTCCCCGCTGAAACAAATGACACCGAGGTGGAGACCTTCCAGAGGAGAATCTGGGCGCTTAGCTTCAAGATGAAGACTTCGCCCCGGAGAAGAGGACAGGGTGAGCGTCCACTCCCGCCAGCCTTGGATTACACAGAAAAGCAGTGGAGAGGTCTTGAAAGGCACTTTGGCAAGTCTAAAAATGGCAGCATTTGTCCCCAGCCAGCCTCCAGGCAAGGGGACGCACCACGTGACTTTACTGAAGTCCCTTCCCAGCCAGCCTTTTGGGACAGCTCCAACCAGGACGTATTGTTCTGGCAAATCCCCCAAAAGCTTTGGGAACAGAGATGCTCAGGAAAATGCAGGACCATCTGCCAGGTCCTTGCCTTTCTTCTTCGTCTTCTCCTTTTAATTATGAAGTGTCTATTGCTGGACTATTGATCTCCTGCTCGTACAGGCAGCTGGGGTGATATACGGCGCATGAGGCCACTCCTTTAATTCCGCGGCACGATTGAATCCTGCTTTCCAAGTGCTTATTAGTCTTGCATCTGAGGAGAGGTGAAATCCTTGTGGCATCGAGGGAGGGCTTTTGGGGGAGAACCGGCAGGTCTGGGTGGGTGAGCGTCTCTCTTTTGGTTTCTTGAGTAAGAAGGACAGAGGCTTATCCCAGGCCAGAGATTGCTTGTCCCCACTGGAACGTTCTGCCCTGGGGCAGCCACCAACCCTAGTCTTTCACTCAAAAATATACCATTGCCTCTTCTTGGCAGTATGTCAGAAACTCAGCTGTTAGGTCATTCCTTGAGCCTACAAGGTTACCTGCAAAGGTCCCTGCTAACGTGGATATGAATTCTAAAACTACGATTACAGCCACACTCGTCACCATTTGTTGAGAAATTATCTCTGTCTTTTTTTTTTTTATACATAGAGAAGCAGATTCAGAGAAACCAACTATATAATAGACTGTAAGTGCTAGGATTGGAATCCACTTGGACAAATCTGGTGTCTGAGTTTCCCTGCTGAACTGTAAGCTGCTTCTGAGGCAACACACTCACCCATTAGCAAAGAGTTGCAGGGGGCTGGGGGGAGGGGCAGGGAAGAAAACGATTGTCTCAAGGATGGGGCTGCAGAAGGAAGATTCTGATCTCCTTAAGTCCTTGCTTCAACTCCCTGGGCCTCAGTTTCTTTATCTGAGAAGCAGAAAAGCTCATAGCGTGTGCCTCACAGGATTGTGGTGAGGATTACAGGAGGCAATTCATGTAAAGCCCTTAGTAAGGCCCCTCAGCAAGGCCTGGTAAACTTGACTGGTTCATATTAGCCTTTACAGGGGCTGTTTAATCTCCGTACTGTATACAGTAGGCGTTCTGTAAATGCATATAGCATCGATTCATTTGTTCAGTCCCCTGTGACAAAAATCTTGAACTAGACCACGAGGGATACTTTGGTCTGTGCCTTGCTTCCAGTCCTATGTCAATGAAGGCCACCCCCAAATAAGATGGGGTGGTGGTGGTGGTGATGACGACCACCTTCCCTTATGCGGGGCCTTGGGGTTCCAGGTTCCATGACAAAGCTAGGGGGGTTAGAACTGCTCAAGCTCTGACGGGGTGGGGACAGGCAGGAGAAGAAGGACAGCCCCATATTTTAAAGAACCTCTAAGTCCAGGCCACCTCTCTGAAATGACGCTCTCCCCTCAGCTCCATCGCCCTTGGGGATCAATGGCCATGCAAGTCAGGTGACAGGTGGGCCTCAGCCCCAGACCCGCAATGCTACAGCTGGAGGACAGGCCCTGTTCTGCAGCCTTCGAGGGCGTGCAGGGTCTGCCCGGCACCCCTGACCTCACCTCCTGCTCACTGGCTCTTGCTCCTCCCATTCTGGCTACCCCAGCCTTCCTGCTTTATTTGATTAATCATGTTCTTTGCAGTCACAGGGCCCTTGCACCTGGCCCTTTGGCCTGTTCCTCCTTGTCTTTCCTTTCTTGGTGTAAATGTCAGCTCCCGTACTGCATACAGTAGGCATTCTGTAAATGCGTATGAAGCTAATTTATTCCTTCCATCCTCTTTGACAAAAATCTTGAACTAGACTATGGGGATACTTTAATCCATGCCTTGTTTTCACTTCTATGTCTTTTAACCCAAAGCAGCCTCACCCCACCCCAAGTCACCCTTGATCTCACCACCTTGCCTATTATCTTCATAACAAAGAAGCAAACTGAGTTCCTAAACTCTCTGCTAGTTTGTGTTGTGCACAGGCTACCTTCATCCCTGCTGTGTTCCCAGGATCTGGCACACAGCAGGGATTCGGCAAGGAGTTTTCTGATTGGAGGGATGTCGGCCCCTCTGGGGTAGGGTGTGTGGCTGTGGAGCTCTTGACACAGTGGATTATGGGACAGCATGCAACTTCCCAGTGGTTTCCCTCCGAAGAATCAGGCCTCTCTACAATGGGAGGTGGAAGGAAGTGACATCTCTAGTTCTGTGTCCCCGTCTGGCGTCAAAGAGAGAAACTGGATTTCTCCAAAGAGTTGGGCAAGGAAAGAGGATCTGGGGCTAGCCTTGTGGAGGCAGTGGGAGAGGGAAGGGCTGCTGGGAAAAGATGCAAGTCGAGGGTCATCGGGGAGCAGCTGGGGCGACAGAGACTGGGACAAAGAGAGCGGAAGAGATGGATGGAGAGGGCAGTACATGGAGAGAGGCAGAAACAGAGATGAGGGGAAAGTGAGGGAGAGAGAGGTAAATAAAAAGGATAAGGGAGAGGGAGAGCGGGGGGTGGGGAGGGAGGAAGGAGGAAGGGGAAGAGGACGGAAAGAAGGAAGGAAGAGAGAAAAGACAGCTAGCTGGACAACGGACATATGGATGGATGGAAAGAAAAGCAAGAGGAAGAAAGGGAGAAAGAGGGAGGGAGGGAGGGAGATGGAGGGAGGGAGGAATCTGTGGAAAGAGGCGGGGAAGTGAGGAAGGGGACCGAATTGATGGGGAGAGGGTAAAGGCAGAAAGCAAGCAAGACAGATGAGGCATGCAGAGTGCGCCCCAGGTCAGGGCACAGAGACTCCACCGGCCCGCCTTCCGGTTCCAGCACTGTGGACAGAGCCCCACTCTTCACCTAGACCCTGCCGCTAGGCAACCTCATGACCCTGGGCATCCCATTTCCCTGTCTGGGCCTCCGTTTCTTAACAGTCCAATGGGTCTGTTTCCACTGACCAGCTGGAGGTGTTACCCACAAGATGATGCAGAGCAACTGCCAGGTAGTGTTCCCCATGGCGTTTTAAAGAATAATGCCGGGCTCGGTGGCTCAGTCTGTAATCCTGCACTTTGGGAGGCTGAGGTGAGTGGATTGCCTGAGTCCGTGGGTTTGAGACCCGCCTGGACAACTTGGCGAGACCTCATCTCTACAATAAATTCAAAAATTAGCCGGGCATGGTAGCGCACGCCTGTAGTTCCAGCTACTTGGAAGGCTGAGGTGGAAGGATCGCCGGAGCCCAGCAGGTCAAGGCTGCGGTGGCCGGGAGCGGCCACTGCACTCCAGTCTGGGTGACAGAGTGATACTCCACTCAAAAAAAAAAAAGAATATTGATGCCCGAGTCCAATCTCCAGGTACTTTTATTCAGTTGGCTTGGGATGGGACCCGGGCATTGGCATTTTTAAGAAATACTCCAAGTAATTCTAATGTCAGTACCTACTGCCCTGGAGATCTGCCAACTAGCCCAAGGGCTCTACTGACAGGAAATTCTGAGGAAAGTTGGCGTGGTTTTCTCTCTGCTCCAAGGTTCTTGTTTCACTGATAGGGATTTTGGAACCCAGAGAGGGCAGTGACCTGGTCCGGGCTGCACAGCCAAGGAGCAGCATCTTGGGGTCCAGAGAGCATGGTGACCCAGCCGAGGTTGCACAGCCAAAGGGACAGCACCTTGGGGCCCAGAGTGTGTGGTGACCCAGCCCAGGCTACACAGCCAGGGGACAGGACCTTGGGGTCCAGAGAGGGTGGTGACCTGGCCCAGGCTGCACAGTCAAGGGGACAGCACCTTGGGTCCCAAAGGGGATGGTGACCAGGCCCAGGCAGCACAGCTGGGGGACAGCACCTTCAACGGCGAGACCCCAGGCTGGCACAAAGGCTTAGCAGCGCCTCCCTCCTCCTTGCCCGAGGGCCTCTCCGCCAGCAGGTTGGCGACACCCCAGCCCCGTGGGAAACCTGCAGCTCCACTCCCTTCCCGCATGGATACACTCCAGTCACAGAGGAGCCCACACAAGTGAAATGCTCCCTGCTCATTTGTTCTCCAGCCATGTCACATCTGAGTGCTCTCAGCAAACCCACCTGCCGTCCTCAGCCCCTGCCTGGGGAGAGGCAGGAAGAATCAGAGCCGGCCCTCCCGGGATGCCGACCAAATGCTTCATGCTCCGGTTCAAACGTGACTGCTCGGGACTGTGAAACCAATCAGAGCACCAGTGAAAAGGATCATTGTCACGCTTTGCAGGGTTTTGTCAGCGGCAAAGCCCTTCAGCATGAGGGCAGCG